>NC_141616.1:9010755-9213255 GCF_047967505.1 Dipteris shenzhenensis
AAGAAATGGTGGATGTAACTAAGGATGATGAAACACAAGCCTTGAGTGCACGAGAATTAAAAAAATTGAAGAAGATCAAGGTCTATCCACTGCAGTTATGCTAGAAGCTCTTGCTAGTAAACAACGACGTGAAATGTAAAAGGCTAAAACTGCAAGAGCCACAGTTCCAAGCAGTAAAAAAAGGCATCGTCCCACTGTAGAGAGAGATAATGTGGATGAAAAATGGTTAAAAGAAGACAAAGATGAAGAAGACTCAGAACCCGAGGCTGAAGATGATCAGTATGAACTCACATCAATCAAAAATCTTAATCTGCATCTTAATGAAGTAGTAACAGATGATGATGTGGGATATATCTGGGGTCAAAGGACGTGGTTTGTGAATGCCAAAGATGTGGAAGCTGCAGCTATCTTTACTAATAGCCGAAGCCTTGATATATCCTATGCACTGCAAATATACGAGGCTTTGAGAGATGGTAAGAAACCTGTGGCAAGCAATGTGGTCCTGTGCCTAATAATGTTTTGTCCAATCAAAAATAGTTTTCTAGATCAAATAACATTTACAGGGACTATACATTTTGAGGAAACCTTCAGTCGATTCTTTAAAGACACTCTTGATAATATTCCACATGAACAAGGCGAAGAGGCACAAGGTGAGAATATGCTAAAGGAAGCAAAGAAGGAATTCCTCCTTCATTGCAGATTCCAGCCCATTGATGGTCAACATTGGGCTTATGCTTGTAATCAGATCGCAAAAGAAGCAAAGGAGGTCAAAAGACTCACTTTAGAACAATTTGCAAAGATAAGTTCATTCCATTATTATCCTGCAACAATCTGTATATTTAAGCATGTGGATGAAGATGTGAAGATAGTGGGAGAGAGGGAAGGAGTCTCACTTGCAGCTTTCTCACATACACAATGGGAGAATACACACAAAGTTGGAGGCTGAAAACAATTTTCCTCTTCTTAGTTGTGAAAGCCAAAAGACCTCTAGTACAAAGAAATAGGAGAACCCTATATGTGGGTCTCAAACCAAGCTCAACTAACTAAGGTGGCTTACTAATTGAGCCACAAACTAGAGTAGATAAGGATAGCTATCATCCAGCTATTATTGGTGGGCAGTGTACCAACCGCATCTCCAGCTAACAAGTCGGTGACATAAATACACAACGATCACCCTGGCATATCGTGAGTGGAGCTTGATATCTCAACACTCCCCCTCGAGCTCAATCCCAATTCTTGCACACCAAGCAAGTCTCTGAACTTGCGCAGCTTCTCTGCGCCCAATGCTTTCGTGAATATTTCAGCTACCTAATCCTCTGTGCTGACATAAACTAGATCAATAAGACCTAGTCAAACCTTCTCCCACACATAGTGATAATGCACCTCAATGTGCTTTGTTCTAGCATGATAGACTGGGTTATTTGCCAAGTGTATGCTGCTCATGTTGTCACAATAAATGACAACTGGCCCATCCGTAGACTGATGCATATCATAGAGTAGCTTATGCAACCAAGCTACCTCACATGCAGCCATTGCTGCACCCCTGTACTCAGCCTTTGTGCTCGACAAGGCAACTGTAGGCTGTTTCTTGCTACTCCAAGTGACTGCAGCACTCCCAAAAGAGAACACATATCCACTGGTAGATCGTCTATCAGAAATACTACTAGCCCAATCAGCATTAGTGTATCCATGCAAGTGTATCTGAACCCCGGCCTCATAAAATAGTCCATACTACAATGTGGACTTCACATATCTGACTATGTGTCTAGCCGCATCCAAATGCAGTTTCCTTGGAGCCTACATAAACTGACTTACCAATCCAACATCATAGCTTAGATCTGGCCTGGTAATAGTCTGTACATAGTAGGGTCTTCCTACTATGCGTCTGTACATAGTAGGGTCTTCCAAAAGCTCACCTGCATCTGTGCTCAGCTTCACATTCTACTCCAAAGGAACTGAAATAGGCTTATAGCCTGTCATCCCATATTTGGACAGCATGTCCAATCCATACTACCTCTGCAAGAGCTGTATCCCACTTGGTGATCTAATCACCTCAATGCCCAAGAAATAACGTAGCTCTCCCAAATCCTTCATCTCAAACTTCTGCCTCAATAGCATTTTCACATGAAGGATACCTTCATCACTGTCACCTGTGATGATCAAATAATCAACATAAATGACAAGCAGCATAATACCTTTCTCTGTTTTTCTCACATAGAGTGAGAAATCTGCCTTGAAAATCTGAAAGCCAATAGTGACAAGATACTGTCCTATCTTGTCAGACCATGCTCTAGGTGCTTGCTTCAAGCCATACAAGGCTTTCTTTAACCTGCAAACAAACTCAGGATGAAGAGCATGAACATAACCTGGTGGCTACTCCATAAAGACCTCTTCTTGCAAATCACCATGCAAGAAGGCATTCTTTACATCCATTTGATGTAAAGACCATCCATTTGATGCAGCCATAGCAATGGCTTCTCTTACAATTGCCATCCTTGCAACCGGACTGAAAGTTTCTTCATAATCAATGCCATATGTCTGTGCATACCCCTTGACAACTAATCTTGCCTTGTATCTATTCACAGAACCATCTGCATTGTGCTTGGTCTTATAAACCCACTTACAGCCAATTGCATTCTTGTCTTTAGGTAAAGGCACCAATTCCCATGTAGCATTTGCTTCCAAGGCATCCATTTCTTCATCCATGGCTTTCTCCCATTTTTCATTTTCCATGGCTTGCTCAAAAGAAGTGGGTTCTAGTTCCTGTATCACTTTGACCATATAGGCATAGTGAATGGCTGTAAATCCATCATATTTCAGCCTATCCACAGGATACCTAACCCTGGTAGACCTGCGCAAAATAGGCTCACTTCCTAGTGCTCTCAAAACATCCCTGGTCTTCCTTACTCCAGGTGTAACAATAGAAGGAATACCCAACTCATCATCAATGCTCTATTATGAGCCACTGGATTCACCATCCACATAAGAGTGACCTGCATTCACATCAAACATGGGCTGATCTACCTTCTCTTTTCCTTTTCGTGATACTTGCATACCACTCTCTGCATTGCTTTGGGGAGATTCTCCTGATCTCAATCTGCTTGTCCATGGTGAAGTATGTGAACCACTGCTAGAGGACACTGCAGGTCCACTGATATTTTGTGATTGCTGCTGTGAATTCTGTGCAGCATTACCATTTTGTGCATCTACATCAATCATCACATTTACTGGTTGATACCAGCTGCTCATCTCATCAAAAACAACATCTCTACTCACTGTAAACTTATGAGTAGAAGGGTTATAGCATCTATACCCTTTCTACTGCAGAGAATAACCAATAAAGATGCACTTCTCAGCTTTTGGATCCAACTTGGACCTTAACTCATTTGGCACATGGACATAGGCAATGCAACCAAAAATTTTCAAATGAGAAATGTCTGGTTTCCTACCAGTATACATCTCCTCTGGCATCATGCCATGTATTTCTGTAGTGGGAGTCCTATTCATTATATAAACTGCTGTAGCAACTGCTTCATCCCAATAATAATCTGGTAGATCTTTTTCATTTAGCATGGCTCGAGATACCTCTCCAATATGCCTGTTTTTCCTTTCTGCAATTCCATTTTGCTGTGGGGTATGACTGCATGAATATTGCTGCTTTATACCATGCTCCTACAAGAACCTTGCAAACTCATTTGAGAGGTACTCTCCTCCTCCATCTGACCTTAGGCATTTTATTTGCAGGCCTATTTCTTTTTCAACCATAGCTTTAAAAGCTTTGAAGTGCCCAAACACTTCATTTTTCTTTTTCATAAAATACACCCAAAGTTTTCTGCTGAAGTCATCAATAAATGTGACAAAATAGTGACAGCCTCCAATAGATGCGGCTTTAGTAGTCCACACATCAGAGTGGATTAATTCCAATGGCTTTTTACTCTCTTAGACATGCCTAGGAAAAGGTTTCCTTGCCTATTTCCCAAATTGATAGGCTTCACAAACCTTGTGCATTTCTGCAACCTTGAATTTAGGCAATCCTGCAACAATATTTTGGGCTTGCATTGATTTAAGTCACTGTATATTAACATGACTGATGCGTTTGTGCCAGATATCAATATCTGCAACTACACCGGTCCCATGTGCAAACATTGCTGCACTCAATTCAGGCATGTCCGCATCCAATGTAAACATCCTGCCCTTCTTCTTTCCTTTTGCTATCAAGCGACCGTTATTTTTCATATCCTCAACAAAGCATCCATGAGGATTAAATCTGACATGCAAGCCCTGCTCAACCATTTGACCAACAGAAACCAGGTTCTTGGTGATGTTCGGGACATGAAATACATTAGACAGGTATTTCTTTTTCCCATCCTGCATAGACAAAGGAATTTTACCAATCTGCACAATAGGATGTGCAGTATCATCACCAGTCTCCACAAATCCTGGCTTTTCCATTTTCCTTGCATCCTGCATCCATTCTGCATGACCTGTCATGTGGTTTGACGCACCTGAGTCAACATACCACACATCATTTCGTTCTTCTACACTTGTCATAGAATTGGTCATATGCTGCACCATAAATAGATGCTCATTTTTATAATCACCCTGTCTACTGGAAGATGCATAATTGCCTTGCTGCAATTTTCCATTCATAATGTCATTCTGCTTTTTGTAGCAATCCTTAGCCATATGACCCATTTTACCACAATAGTAGCATTCAACATTGCTGTTTGCATTTTGGCCTCTCTGCCATCCACCACGGCCTCTTTGGCTCCCCCTACCTCTAGAGTTACCACGTCCTCCTGCATAGGACTGGTTTCTTGAGTTTGCTGCATATTCTAATTTCTACCACAGCCTGCAGATCAGCCTCCTCTACCTCTGCCTCTACCTCTTCTAGCATTTGAGTAGAAGACAGTTTCTTTTGAAGTTCCTCCTGAAGAAGATGCACCCCCATTTCTCTGCTCTTCAAAAATTAGAAGAGCAAATGACTCTTCAAAATTAGGAAATTTTTCACGAACGGCAATGGATGTCCGGAACTGTGCATAATCCTTTCCTAGACCATTCAAGGTCACAGAAACTAGATCATCATCTTCCACTAGTGACCCAATGGAAGCAAGTGCATTTGCAATTTTCTTCACCTTCATGTGGTAGTCATTTATGCTCAAATTTTCTCTTTGCACATTGTGCAACTCCTGTTTAAGCTGCATTTTCCTGGCTTGCGTATTTGTGCTGTACATTTTTGCCAAAGTATCCCATGCCTCCTTTGGCGTACTTGCATCCTGAATATGCACAATCATAGAGTCCGAAATACTGATAGATAGCCAGTACATAACTTTCTTGGCTCTCTCATGCCATCCTTTAAATGCCTGCATTTCCTGTTGATTGGGAACATTAGGAAGAACAGGTTCTTCTTCATTTCCTGTAATGAACTCCCAATAGCCTTTTCCCATAAGGAAATTCATCATTCTAAACTTCCATGCCTGGAAGTTGTTCTTGTCAAGCTTTTCAGTGACAATCTATGAAAGAGAATAAGATGCCATTACAGAACACTGCAAAATATTCTGTCACTGCAAAAAACACAGCTTTTCCTCACACGGGCAGATCTGCAAAACTGACAAAAGTGGTATTTCACCACACAGTCACTTCCTAGTGACGATTTTGCATCAACAGGCAACAAGCATGATTCTGCAACTCCCAATATCTCTGCACACAGGCATACGATGCAATTTCTACGGCAACTTTTCACCGACTAGCCGAGCAGTGGTTGCACAGCCAAAACAGGGCCTTTTTTTGAGTGCCTACGAAGAACTTCCGCCTTTAAAATGGGCCCCGAAATGGCCTCGAATCAAAAAAACAAAGTCACCAAGGGCTTCGCCCTAGTCCTGTAGCATATACTGCACTCTCGCCACACCACGAAGGGTGTCTCAATCTGAGACAGTGCACTCTTGCACTTCTGGCTATGCTACCTGCAGAGATTTGCTCCCAAACTCGAAATAGGAAAGCAACACTGGTCCTCTTACCAAGACACCACGAACTTGGTTTGCTTTCT
This sequence comes from Dipteris shenzhenensis, assembly GCF_047967505.1. Classification (NCBI taxonomy): domain Eukaryota; kingdom Viridiplantae; phylum Streptophyta; class Polypodiopsida; order Gleicheniales; family Dipteridaceae; genus Dipteris; species Dipteris shenzhenensis. The sequence continues at coordinate 9,016,802 of NC_141616.1, forward strand.
TGAGCTCCTTACCACGAACAAGGCTCTGATACCATGTGAAGATAGTGGGAGAGAGGGAAGGAGTCTCACTTGCAGCTTTCTCACATACACAATGGGGGAATACACACAAAGGTGGAGGCTGAAAACAGCTTTCCTCTTCTTAGTTGTGAAAGCCAAAAGAAATAGAAGAACCCTATATGTGGGTCTCAAACCAAACTCAACTAACTAAGGTGGCTTACTAATTGAGCCACAAACTAGAGTAGATAAGGATAGCTGTCATCCAGCTATTATTTGTGGGTGGTGTACCAACCGCATCTCCAGCTAACAAGTCAGTGACATAAATACACAACGGTCACCCTGGCATATCGCGAGTGGAGCTCGATATCTCAACAGAAGACAAACATGATGATGCCTTCTTTGATAATTATGGCTCGCAGGGTTATGTAAAAAGCCACTATGACAATACTTAGTAGTATGAACTCTCTATTTCTCAACTAAATACAATTTTTTAAATAAGATTTAAATTTAAAGATAATGAATCTAATCTCTCATATTTGTTTACAGGAAATAGAGGGAGAAGAAATGGATGAAGTCAATATGGAGGCACTCCCTTCTACTCCAGCAATGCAACCACCTCTAAATTTGATTGAAGAATCCCATGAGCACAAGATCTTTAAAGACACCATGGAAAAGCAGAATGACCGCAAACATAGAATACAAGCTATGACAGAGGCCCATTCTGCAAATTTCGCTGCATTGGATAAAATGGAGAGCTCATTTGAAGTTAGGATCGTTTTGAAACGAGAACCTCAGTATTTGAGCTTTGGTAGAGAGGAGGTTTCAATCCTCTCCAATCCTTTAAAAGAGATTAATGACAATGTTATCCTGGCCATTCTCAGGTAACGATTGTTTATTTGTTGCTACTTCAATGAGCTAACATTTGTTTATTTGTTTATAGTGTAGTTATATATCAGTTTCCTAGTGCAGAATGCAAATCAATTCTATGAGCTAACGTTTGTCTATATCTTGGTGCAGTGTAGTTATTTCTCAGCTTCTTAGTGCAGTGCAGCATTGTGTCTACATGCTCGATGCTCTCCTTTCTTCTATTCTTTTGATGTGCAGATTAGCTCGAAAGTTAGTAGGTGCTATCGACACAGTAATGCGGCAATGTGACTTGGCACAACAAATAGAGTATATAACATGTCAGGTATCACATCAAGAGGATAGCCACATCTATAATTGTGGATGTAGGGTGAGGTACAATTGCTTTTTGTTACTTGGTCAAATTTTTGAGATACAAAATGACACCACACTGTCATATATGGATTTGCATCTCTATGCATTTATAACATGTATCATTCGAGCAATCATTAAGGGAGACATTATGGACCCTCCCACAAGGCAAATAGATAATGGCTCAGAGAAGTGCGAAATGAATGTTGTCAAAGAGTCAAAGGGGATAGAAGACCTCAACTCTACAAACATGGCTTCATTGGAAGAATTGGGAAGCTCTTTTAATGTTAGGGTTATGATTCAACATAGACCTCAGTATCTTGAATTTTGGGGAGAGGAGATTTCAATCCTCTCTAGAGCTTCAAATGAGGTCAATAACAACATTATGATGGCCATTCTCAGGTTTGATACAAACTTTTTCTCTACTTGATAATTCAATATTTTGATTAAATCTAATAAGCTAATATTCATTTATTTATTGGTGCAATATAGTTATCTCACGATTTTGTAGAGCCGTACAAAACCGTGTGTATATGTTGGATTCCCTCCTTTCTCCTATACTTAGCGATAGCAGAAAGACGATAGCCGATGTTTGTAAATGGTTACAGCCTTTACATTTACATGGTGTGCGAGTCCTATTTATGGCATATCACGAGATGTGAGTATTATGGCAACCTTTATTTTCATCTTATACTGGCAACATTGTGTTAAATAATAATGGTTCTTAATTATTCGTGTAGGGAACATTGGAATCTGGTGATTTGGGACCTTGAAGACAACTATTGTTGGTTTGTTAACTCGATTGCAGGCTTTCATGGCTCTGTGCAAACATAAGTATTCTATTAATCTATTGTCACTTCTATATTATGTACCTTATTTTAATATGTCATGATGAGCAGGTTGATTGAGAAGTTAATATCTGCTATCAGAGAAACAGGACAGTACAAAGACTCGCTAGACTTCCAAAAGCATTTAGTAGTAGAGCAAGAAGATGGGCATAGTTGTGGGTGGAGAGTTGTCTACAACTGCATATTGATTTTCAAAGAAAATTTCTCACTTAAGCCACAAATCTCATCGGAAGACTCTTTGCAGCTCAAATATTCAAAGGAGGATATACAATTGTTTAGGGCTAAAATCATTGGAGACCTAATTGCTGCCATTAGAATACAATGTGCAACTGAAGCAATATCAGAGCTTGCATTTAAGGAAGAGGAGACTGAGTCTACTATGAAAGCACTGCACACTATAGAAGAAGTAGAGACTCAGTGTACACCTACAACACCACAACCTCCATTGGAAGCATCAGAAGAGTTGCCACAGCCTCCACTTGCATTTAAGGAAGAGGATACTGAGTCTATTCTGAAAGCACTATTCTGAAAGCACTACATACTACAAAAGAAGTAGAGACTGAGTGTACATCTAGAGCACCATAGCCTCCATTGGAAGCATCAGAAGAGTTGCCACAGTCTCCACTAGAAGCATTAGAAGAGTTGTGATGCATGTATGATGTTGTGTTTGTATATATGCATGAGGAGCATATTCTTATGATGTTGTTTACTCCATGAATATTATGGTTGACATTTATTTGTTGCAATGTATGAATCATGATGTAGTTTTTGTTGATTATACACCAATTTTTGACTTATTACTTAAGTGGCATTTAGTCATGATATTTATATATTTATTTCATGTACACAATTTTATGATATGAATGTGTGATGATGTGATTATTAGGAAATATAACCTTCTGTGATGAGAATTTTGATATGAATATGTGATGATGTAATATTTGTACTATATTTCATGGCAAAGTATCAATTCCCAATGCTCCACTCACTTAAAGCACAACATTCCCAATGCTCTGTAAAATTTTATTTAGTTGGACAGTCTCCACTCACTTAAAGTAGAGCATTTCCAATGCTTCTCTCACTTTATTCCAACCCTTATCCTTATCATAGCGAAACATCGTGCCTTAGTGCACTTGTATTCTTCCATCATAGTCCTTCCACAAACACTCTCTTATTTCTTACATCCTAGTCCTTTTGATTAACTTGTATTCGTCTTTCACTTTACGTCTTCCCTCACTTTCTATCACTCTTGAAGAAGGGGCAGCTCACTGTGCATCCCTCGCTATCGCTCCCTCACTCTCCTTCTCCCACTTTCCCTCTAAGACAATGACTAGTTACTACCCGACTTCATTTACTGAACTCAATTTCTGTCTTAGATCTCTTTTGTATGGACCAATGAAGGGAAAATCATTCGAGGAGGATATGTTACGCACATGGCTACTTGATTTGAACTCAGCAGAAGAGGTGAATATCCTTAGCTTTCTTTTTCGCTTCTTTTAATCACGTACTTCTTATGCAAACAAGTTAAATTTTCGTACAAGATATGGCGGTGGCTAGAAGCTGTATTGAAAAAAATGGTGAAGATGAGGAAAGCCAAGAGAGAAAAGAAGAGTTGTTGAATGCTTACAAGTCGACAGAAGATTCAAAACAAGTTGTGAGGAGATTTGCGATGCCAGCCCTGGTTATGCATGGCCTGGTCGGATAACACACCTAAGGGCATGTTTTTTTGTGGATGTGCATATCACTAGATAAAAAATGGGGTATAATGCGTGATCGGCCATGCAAAGCATATTTGATGGTGATAATACTTTGTACACACCTCAACCTAGTTGAAACTGACTTGCGTGCAAAGTGGAGTCCCCATTTGATAAGCACTTGTTTGAATAACACACCTAGGACCGTGTTTTTATATGGTTGTGCATGACACTAAGGCAAAAACGATGTTTTATGCTTGATCCACAATGCAAAGCATATTCGATGGGCACAATACTTTTCACACACCTTCAACTAGGTGGAATTGAATTACATGCAAAGTGGCATTCCCATCGCACAAGTACTTGATCGATAAACACACCTAGCAGCGTGTTTTTTTATGGATGTGCATGACACTAAGGCAAAAATGGTATTTAATGCTCGATCGACCATGCAAAGCATATCCGATGGGCAAATACTTTTCCTATGCCTTAACGTAGGTGGTATTGAAATATTCTCAAAGAGAAACACCCATCCGATAAGTACTTGGTCAAATAACATACCTAAGGGCCTATTTTTTTGCGGATGTGCATATCACTACTGGAAAAACGTTGTATAATGCATAATCGACCATGCAGAGCATATCCAATGGTGACAATACTTTGCATGCATCTCAACCTAGTTGAAACGGACTTGCGTGCAAAGTGGAGTCCCCATCCGATAGGTACTTGTTTGATTAACACACCTAAGACCGTGTTTCTTTATGGTTGTGCATGACACTAAGGCAAAAACGGTATTTTATGCTTGATCAACAATGCAAAGCATATCCGATGGGCACAATACTTTGCACACACCTTCAACTAGGTGGAATTGACTGCACACACCTTCAACTAGGTGGAATTGACTTACATGCAAAGTGGCACGCCCATCCCATAAGTGCTTGATCGGATAACATACCTAGCAATGTGTTTTTTTCGGATGTGCATGACGCTAGAGCAAAAATAGTATATAATGCTCGATCGACTATGCAAAGGATATCTGATGGGCACAAAACTTTTCCTACACCTCAATCTAAGTGGTATTGAAATGTTCTAAAAGAGGCACACCCATCCAATAAGTACTTGGTCATATAACACACCTAAGGGTGTGTTTTATTACGGATGTGCATATGACTAGGGGAAAAAACGGTGTATAATGCGTGATCAGCCATGCAAAGCATATCTAATGGTGACAATACTTTTCACGCACCTCAATCTAGTTGAAAAGGACTTTCATACAAAGTGGAGCCCCCATCCGATAAGTACTTGTTTGATTAACACACCTAGGACCGTGTTTTTTCATGGTTGTGCATGACACTAAGGAAAAAACGGTGTTTTATGCTTGATCGACAATGAAAAGCATATCTGATGGGCACAATACTTTGCACACACCTTCAAATAGGTGGAATTGACTTACATGCAAATTGGCACGCCCATCCCATAAGTGCTTGATCGGATAACATACCTAGCAGCGTGTTTTTTTATGGATGTGCATGACACTCGAGCAAAAATAGTATTTAATGCTCAATCGACCATGCAAAGGATATCCGATGGGCACAATACTTTTCCTATGCCTCAACCTAGGTGGTATTGAAATTTTCTCAAAGAGGCAAACCCATTTGATAAGTACTTGGTGAGATAACACACCTAAGGGCGTGTTTTTTTATCGATGTGCATATCACTAGGGAAAAAACGGTGTATAATGCGTGATCGACCATGCAAAGCATATCCGATGGTGACAATACTTTGCAAGCACCTCAACCTAGTTGAAACAGACTTGCATGCAAAGTGGAGCCCCCATCTGATAAGTACTTTGAATAACACACCTAGGGCTGTGTTTTTATATGGTTGTGCATGACACTAAGGCAAAAACGGTGTTTTATGCTTGATTCACAATGCAAAGCATATCTGATGGGCACAATACTTTGCACACACCTTCAACTAGGTGGAATTGACTTACATGCAAAGTGGCATTCCCATTGCATAAGTACTTGATCGGATAACACACCTACAACGTGTTTTTTTACGGACGTGCATGACACTAACGCAAAAATGGTATTTAATGCTCGATTGACCATGCAAAGCATATCCGATGGGCACAATACTTTTTCTACGCCTTAAACTAGGTGGTATTGAAATGTTCTCAAAGAGGCACACCCATCCGATAAGTACTTGGTCAGATAACATACCTAAGGGCATGTTTTTTTACGGATGTGCATATCACTATGGGAAAAACATTGTATAATGCGTAATTGACCATGCAAAGCATATCCTATGGTGACAATACTTTGCACGCATCTCAACCTAGTTGAAACGGACTTGCGTGCAAAGTACTTGTTTGATTAACACACTTAGGACCATGTTTTTTCATGGTTGTCCATGACACTAAGCGAAACATCCGATAAGTACTTGTTTGAATAACACACCTAGGGTTGTGTTTTTATATGGTTGTGCATGACACTAAGGCAAAAATGGTGTTTTATGCTTGATCCACAATGCAAAGCATATCCGATGGGCATAATACTTTGCACACAACTTCAACTAGGTGGAATTGACTTACATGCAAAGTGGCATTCCCATCGCATAAGTACTTTAACGGATAACACACCTAGCAGCGTTTTTTTTTATGGATGTGCATGACAAAAAGGCAAAAATGGTATTTAATGCTCGATTGACCATGCAAAGGATATCCGATGGGCACAATACTTTTCCTATGCCTTAACCTAGGTGGTATTGAAATGTTCTATAAGAGGCACACCCATCCGATAAGTACTTGGTCAGATAACATACCTAAGGGCGTGTTTTTTTGTGGATGTGCATATCACTATAGGAAAAACGTTGTATAATGCGTAATCGACCATGCACAGCATATCCGATGGTGACAATACTTTGCACGCATCTCAACCTAGTTGAAATGGACTTGCATGCAAAGTGGGGCCCCATCCAATAAGTACTTGTTTGATTAACACACTTAGGACCGTGTTTTTTCATGGTTGTGCATGACACTAAGTCAAAAACGGTGTTTTATGCTTGATCGACAATGCAAAGCATATCTGATGGGATAATACTTTGCACACACCTTCAACTAGGTGGAATTGACTTACATGCAAAGTGGCACGCCCATCCCATAAGTGCTTGATCAGATAACATACCTAGTAGCGTGTTTTTTTACGGATGTGCATGACACTAGAGCAAAAATAGTATTTAATGCTCGATCGACCATGCAAAGGATATCCGATGGGCACAACACTTTTCCTATGCCTCAACCTAGGTGGTATTGAAATGTTCTCAAAGAGGCACACCCATCCGATAAGTATTTGGTCAGATAACACACCTAAGGGCGTGTTTTTTTCGGATGTGCATATCACTAGGGAAAAAACGATGTATAATGCGTGATCGGCCATGCAAAGCATATCTAATGGTCACAATACTTTGCGTGCACCTAAATCTAGTTGAAAGATACTTGTGTGCAAAGTGGATCCCCCATCTGATAAGTACTTGTTTGAATAACACACTTATGGTTGTGCATTACACTAAGGCAAAGATGGTGTTTTATGCTTGATCCATAATGCAAAGCATATCCGATGGGCACAATACTTTGCACACACCTTCAAATAGGTGGAATTAAATTACATGCAAAGTGGCATACCCATCGCATAAGTACTTGATCGGATAACACACCTAGCAGCGTGTTTTTTTATGGATGTGCATGACACTAAGGCAAAAATGGTATTTAATGCTCGATCTACCATGCAAAGCATATCCCATGGACACAATAATTTTCCTATGCCTTAACCTAGGTGGTATTGAAATGTTCTCAAAGAGGCACACTTATCCGATAAGTACTCGGTCAGATAACATACCTAAGGGCATGTATTTTTGCTGATGTGCATATCACTATCAGAAAAACATTGTATAATGTGTAATTGACCATGCAGAGCATATCTGATGGTGAAAATACTTTGCACACATCTCAACCTAGTTGAAATGGACTTGCGTGCAAAGTGGAGCCCCCATCTGATAAGTACTTGTTCGATTAACACACCTAGGACCGAGTTTTTTTATGGTTGTGCATGACAATAAGGCAAAAACAGTGTTTTATGCTTGATCGACAATGCAAAGCATATCCGATGGGCACAATACTTTGCACACAACTTCAAATAGGTGGAATTGACTTACATGCAAAGTGGCACTCCCATCCCATAAGTGCTTGATCGGATAACATACATAGCAGTGTGTTTTTTTATGGATGTGCATGATACTAGAGCAAAAATAGTATATTTACTGCTCGATCGACCATGCAAAGGATATCCGATGCACACAACACTTTTTCTACACCTCAACCTAGGTGGTATTGAAATTTTCTCAAAGTGGCACACTCATCTAATAAGTACTTGGTCAGATAACACACCTAAGGGCGTGTTTTTTTGTGGATGTGCATATCACTAGGGAAAAAACATTGTATAATGCGTGATTGACCATGCAAAGCATATCCGATGGTGACAATACTTTGCACGCACCTCAACATAGTTGAAACAGACTTGTGTGCAAAGTGGAGCCCCCATCCGATAAGTACTTGTTTGAATAACACACCTAGGGCCATGTTTTTATATGGTTGTGCATGACACTAAGGCAAAAGCATTGTTTTATGCTTGATTGACAATGCAAAGCATATCTGATGGGCACAATACTTTGCACACACCTTCAACTAGGTGGAATTGAAGTGGCATTCCCATCGCATAAGTACTTGATCGGATAACACACCTAGCAGCATGTTTTTTTGCGGATGTGCATGACACTAAGGCAAAAATGGTATGAGAATGGTATTTAATGCTCGATCGACCATGCAAAACATATCTGATGGTGACAATACTTTGCACGCATCTCAACCTAGTTGAAACGGACTTGGGTGCAAAGTGGAGCTTCCATTTGATAAGTACTTGTTTGAATAACACACCTAGGACCATGTTCTTTTATGATTGTGCATGACACTAAGGCAAAAACGGTGTTTTATGCTTGATCAACAATGCAAAGCATATCCGATGGGCACAATACTTTGCACACACCTTCAACTAGGTGGAATTGACTTACAGGCAAAGTGGCATTCCCATCGCATAAGTACTTGATTGGATAACACACCTAGCAGTGTGTTTTTTTATGGATGTGCATGACACTAAGGCAAAAATGGTATTTAATGCTCGATCGATCATGCAAAGCACCTTCAACTAGGTGGAATTAACTTATATGCAAAGTGGCACACCCATCCCATAAGTACTTGATCGGATAACATACCTAGCATCGTGTTTTTTTACGGATGTGCATGACACTAGAGCAAAAATAGTATTTAATGCTCGATCGACCATGCAAAGGATAACTTGGCGTGTCCATATGATGAGTACTTGATCGGATAACTTCTCCCACCAATAAATTAAGTACTAATGAAAAATTATAATAAATGAGTAGATTATTAAAAAGAGACTAATATTTATGTAATTGTTGCTACTGCAGCCTGCTTGCGAGAAGGACTCTCACAAAGGAGATGGCTATAGATTTTGTTCCAGGGATGGATGTGATTTTATGTAGCAAAAGAGAAGTAGTTGCATTTACTATAATCCATGATAGTGATCCCAATTTAGTTTGCCACTTTTGAAGACTTGGCGAAGATCAGGTGGTAGTTACTATATCAAAGATTCTTAGCACACATGTTGAGCTAAAGTATAAATGTGGAGATATGGAAACACTTGGAGATGTTATGCCCTACAATACATCCAAAAAATCATTCATAGCATGGGACAAAGATGAGACTTATGCAACAGACATTATCAAGAATACAAAGTGCACCACCTTGGACTTTACTATAGGGGACATTTTACAAATGAGATCATTTGCAAATAAGACTGTAGCAGAAGGTGAAGTATTGGGATTTGAATAAGTGGAGCAATGGTCATTTGCACAGATGAGGATTCTAAAAGTCATTGATGATGGTATGGTTGATAACATAACATCCTTATGTGATCCCTACTATGAGGTAGGCAAGAATATGAGATGGAGCATGCAATTTTTAAACATGAGAAAGAGGCACGTGGTTTTCAATGATAAAGACAAGGTATAGTACAATATCAAAGGACCTGAAAAGTGTGCCCATGTGCCATGCTCTATCACTTCAAATGTGGATGATTTCAATGTACTCAATTATAGAAGTGACATCTTATATGGAGTGGATGAGTTCATTGGTTCCGAGAAACAAAATGATTTTAGAAGCGAAGCCTTATCTGGGGTGGATGAATTCTTGCACAGTGAGAAGGGCAAAGGTTTTAATAGTGATGTCTTGTCAAGTGTGGATGAGTTCATGCATATTAACAAACCTGGTGTCAATCAAGCTTGTGGATTTGTGAAAGCCATGCAAGATGTCCCAATGAGTGATGTTCTCTCAGGAGTGGAAGAGTTTCAAGGTTCTTAATACTCTCGTAGAATATTGAATTCATTGAATGGTCCTAAGAGTATGTTAAAAACGAGGATGAGATCAACAGAGGATTATTCAATCTTTAACTTTGATTGTGATATGGCCAAGGATGTAACGACCAATCATGGATGCTTGGTTACAGACAAATGTGAGGAGAAGAAGTGCATAAATACAGATATAACAACAGGCATGAGGAACAAAAACGGTCATACATATGCATGAAGAGAAAGCGAATCCAGGCAAATCCACAAAAGCAACCAAAGAGGAAGAGAGTAATGAAGGAGGAGAACATGTTAAATGCATTGGGATATCTATGTTGCAAGCGAAGATCTATGCACTTCATTGATCTTGCAGACATCAAGGAATATAGAGGACACGTGTGGCAAAGAAGAGGAAGTGAAAGAAATGAATACCTTCTCACAAGTCTCTCTTGCTTTCTTCAGAATGGCAATAAAAGGCTAAGTTCAAGACAAAAGGTTAAACCTCTCGTAAATGGAAAAAAGATTTGCAATAAGGCATATTGCAATGTTACTGGATTATCCCATGGTACATATTGGGATTTAGTCACCAAGGCAAAGGGTGGCAACAAATTTAGCATTCATGGTAATAGAGGAAGGTCCAAATCAAGAATCTCAACTGTCAGGGCAACAGCAATTTTGCAAGACTTCATACATGAAAATGCTTTACCTCAACCCCATATATCTACCAAACTCCCTAACGGTGACGCGATCACTGAAATGCACCTTCTAATGGGCTTGACAAAGCTTGAAGTATATGACTCTATTGCAGAAAAGAAAAGGCAAAGAGGGGATGCCGTAGCTTCTTCTCATACTTTGTATACTCTTTGGAAGAAGAACTTTGGATATGTTAAAACCCCAAGGAGGTAAAAAATGTCAAAGTGCAATGTCTGTGATGATTTAAAGCGAGTGATTGAGAGTGCAACATGTCCAAATCAAAGGGAATTATACAAAAAAAACCAAAAATCTCATCATGACCTTATTCGACATTCCAGACAAAAATATGCATTTTGGAAGGAGCAAGCTATTTCGCATCCCGATGATTACATGTGCCTTATTATAGATGGCATGGATCAGAATACAACAACATTGCCTCGTTTTGTTGCCACTCCACCTAAATTACAAGGAAAGAACTTTCTAAAGACACATCTATGTGGAGTGTTAGTGCATGGACTTAAGTTCTTTGCAGATATATGGATTGATTGCTTGCATCTACATGATAGCAATCAAGTTGTAACATCTATTATGAAGGCAATTCGCAATGTACATGTAGAAAAAGGTTGCCTACCACCAACTTTGAGAATACAAGTTGATAATTGCTGGCGAGAAAATAAGAATGTACTCATGTTTGCATTCTGCTCCATGCTAGTTGCTCATCAAATCTTCAATGAGGTCGAATGTGGATTTTTGTATGTTGGGCATACACATGAGGATATCGATCAGGTTTTTAGCACAGTCTTAAGGGAGCTTAAATGCAAGGATGTGAAGACAATAGATGACTTGGTAAGAAGATGTGGTAGGTAAGTTGGTGGTCGTAAGGAAAGTACAGTATGTGAGAGGCTCGAAAGAATGTATGATTGGAAGAGCTTCATTCTACCTTTCATACAAACGGGTGGTGATGCATTGACAGGTCATACCAATCCACACTACTTTCGTTTTTTTTTAAAAGATGAAAAACCCGTAATGCAATGGCAATAGTATTCTCATGATACAAAATGGGAACCTGAAGAACCTTACAGTCTCTTAACTTCAATTCCCAGCAAGGAAAGGTATCCAACATGGGCTCCTATACAAGAATTCAATGAGAGTCTAACTGTGAAATAGAAGGATTAGAAGCATTTGTTACATACAAAGAGGAAATGCTCCGGAGATATCCTGATTTGGAGAGAACACACTACCACTATAATTAACAAGACACGAAATTTAATAAAGGACCTTGAGAGAATGTGAGGCTCAAAGGATGTCAAGGAAGAATGCAATATGTTTTGGCCAAATGTTCATAATGATTTGCGCCCAGCTCTAGTCTTTGAAAATGAATTTGTATCATTATTCCCATGTCCATATTGTGGACCGAAGAAGAGAGAGTTTATGCCACAAGTAGATATAGAGGTCGATTGTTTTGTTGTAATTCGGCCATCAGATGATGAATATGAGAATGTGAAGTTTTGGGTTGCAAAAATAGTTGATGTGCAAAGAGATGACCAAGGGAGAGCTACAACATTTACAGTGGTATGGTATGAGCCAAAGGGCAGGAAGGAGAATATGGATAACAACACATTGTATACTAATTGTATGATGAAGGAGTCACTGTGGGTCCCAAATGATGAAGCGGTCTCTCAAGTTTCGACAGAGACAATCATAGTGTCTTGGCATTCAAGGGCAAAGAAATCAAAGAAGCGCATGGGATATGAGGTAGAAGGAAAAATAAAAATACCACAACAAAGTATTTTGCATATACACGAATTTTTAAGGATGCTCGCCATGGAGGAAGTAGAAGGAGATAGCGCAAATGAAGAATGTCCATGATTAAAGCTTTGTATTGAAGTCCATTGAAGGATTTTATTTGGGTACTAGGCAAGAAGCCAGTTCAAGACAATTATAATCAGAGTCATCACCTCCTATGTCAAATGAGAGTCAAAATATGCATTGGATGTCACCCAAGGGTCAAGGCTTGGCAAGACAATAGGGATTTAATGCAGATGGCACCTAGCAAGGGACAATCACATTGAGCAATAAGACAATGGGGAGTCAATGCACCCAAGGGGCAAGGCTTGGCAAGACAAGTGGGAGTTAATGCAGATGGCGCCTATATTTTGCATTGGATGTCACCCAAGGGTCAAGGCTTGGCAAGACAATAGGGAGTTAATGCAGATGGCACTTGGCAAGGGACTATCACATTGAGCAATAAGACAATGGGGAGCCAATGCACCCAAGGGGCAAGGCTTGGCAAGACAAGTGGGAGTTAATGCAGATGGCACTTGGCAAGGGACTGTCATGACATTAAGAAATAAGACAATGGGGAGTCAAATTATGCAAATGGCACGAATTGAGGCTCTTTAAGACCAACAATTTAAATTGTAAACATATGTTCAATCTATATCATTTTGGATATAAAGACTCTAGCTCAGAGCAACGTCTCTCAATGTAATCATATAATAATAGCTATAATTGGTATTATACCTCTTTGGTTCAATACAAAACTTGGGTCTTATGGCATCATGTCTTTTTTCTATTTATTAAAAGTTTTAAAAAATTTGTACATATTGCGAGTAACAATGTTATTTTCATGAAATATTTAAGTCTCCTTTCATGGATTTATAAATTTATCACATCAAGGAAAAATATTAAAAATAATTAAATTAACAAATAACTTAGGTATAGCTAGAATTTCTAATATAGGATTATTTCAAATTCTTGCATGTTGGTGCAAAAGTATAGATTGAAAAAATAATATTTTTATGTGAATATGATAGTGCCACAAAGTGAACTTTTGATTTGGGAAGAATATTTTCAGAAAGTAAAATTTTGATTTGGGAAGGATATTTTCACAAAGTAAACTTTTCATTTGGGAAGGATTTTTGGGATTCGTCCAAAAACAACAGAAAAAGTCCAAAATTAATGAAATAGGTGTTCATAGTAGATAATACACCAAATCCAATTCAAGGGAAACGTGTTATCCCTATGAACAATTTCACTGATACGAAAGGATTGGTGAAAGATGTACTCTATGTTCTAAAGCTCAGTAAGAACCTCCTGTCAGTAGGTCAAATGATGGAACATAATTATGGAGTCATCTGTAACGGAGCTAAAACTCGAATTAGAGAAGTCTTATGACCGGGTTTGATGGGATTTTGTGTTGCAGGCAATGCATTCACTTGGTTTTGGTCAAGGGTTTTGTTTCATGGTCAATACACTTTTCACCAATGCTTCTACGGTTGTCTCCATTAATGGATATTTTTATGATAGCTTTCCACTTTGATGTTCTGTCCGTCAGGGTTGTCCACTGGTTCCACTACTTTTTGCCATAGTGACTGAACCTTTATCGTGTCATATTGATGTGCATATTAGTAGGGGATTTACCCTTGTTCGATGGATCAGTTTTTGCTTTGTAATTTTTTGCTGGTGACAACTCTAACATTTTGCTATCTTCTCAGGTTAATCTAGATCACTTGCTATAGCTCTATGATGAGTTTGCTTATGTTTTTGGTTCTAAGATAAACTCTCGCAAAAGAACAGTTGCATTTCTAGATGGGCTCCCTCCTCCTCATTGGGTTTGAAGCAGTATGGATATTCCATTGTCAAGCCACGAGCACTACAAGGCATAGACCATTTTTCGATGAAAATACCGATGCTTTTTACATTAAATTTTTTTTTCCACAGGCGGATACATCGCTAAAAGCGTCGAAAAAGAACCGTCACTATAAAGCGTCGCTATATAGCGACGATGATAAACCTCGCTATATAGCGACACTATTAATCGTTGCTATATAGTGACACTGGTAAACGTCGCTATATAGCGACGATTAATAGAACTAAAAACAAGGATTAGTGGGGCTAAACAGGGCTTGCTATGGCCCTGTTTAGCCCCACTAATCCTTTTTTTTGGGGGTAATTACAAAACAAAGTTTTTTTATAACAAAGTTTCCCTTGCAAAAAGGGTGATACAAAATCACTCAAATGAAATGATCGAGCAACAAAAGCATATACATGTTGGACATATACAACATTGTTTGTTGCAAAATTACCCTTTCGAAAGGGCGATACAAAATTGTCAAATGAGCGGATATACAAAATGACATACAGGGCAAAGAAAATGCTACTACCACTACTACTACTACTACTCATCTGAATCCGAATTGTCCTCGTCCTGTTGGCCTATTCCTTGGTCCTCGTGAGCTGTGTCTTCTCCCTGATCCTCGTCACGTGCATCTGATCCCTGGCCTTGTTGATCGCTTGCCTCCGATGATGGGACACTTGAGCTTTGACCCTAAGAGTGAACCATATAAATAAAAAATTAGATTGGAACTTAAAGAATAAAACAATTTAAAAAGTGAGATTACAAGTAGGAGTAAACTTATACCATGCGAGCAGCCACCTCAGCCTAATCGACTGTTGCTCCCATTGCCTCTTGCTCAATAAACCACGGCTTTGTTCCTATCCGAAATGCGTGTGGTGTCTCTGCATCTGTAGGAAGATGACCCATTGTAGCTTGCTATGGATCCAATTTACGAGAGTTAGAGTTAGCTAAAGTGCATGTAATATGTAGTAAAACAAATAGAACAATACATTAAATGAGAAGAAGTAGACTTACCACAGTTGCCTCGAACGCCAACTATCTGCCTGCACCAAAGTGTGAAGGACCTATGACGTCTAGCCGTCTCTTCGCAGCCCTCCTCTGACCCTCAAACAATTCGGGATGGTCCCTATTTTGCTTCTTGAAGAACTTCCAATCAGCTTTGTCTGCCCACCTGGGTTTAGCCAACCCCTTTGTGATAGAAGTACGCAAGGTTGATCTACGATGCTTCAAGACCAAACCCATGTGCTCTCGCATATAATCCTCATTAAACTCCCAATTTGGCAGGTTAGGGTATTTTTGTTTTAACTCATCGATGACCACCTGCTTCTTTTGGCAATCTTGATACCGCCAATCGATAGCAATGCCGCTCTTGAAGTGATGGCTCATCAACTACCTCATGGTGGCCATCACTTCTTTGCCCTTTCTATCTTTTATTATCTCTCCGACAGTTGTGATTTGATAGGAGAGATCCCCTGATAAGTAAGGAGGATTGATGGTAGCAGAGTCAGAATGAGTGGAAGCTACGTGAGCGCTTTCGGAGCGAGGAGTAGCAGTGGGAGTAGGAGCGGGAAAGGGACCTGACTGATACTGTGTCTCCGGACCAAGTGGAGACCTGTAGGAACGTGAGTGTGCTGACTCATCTACATCTCCTGAGTCAGCACAACATAAGCTGCCCTTCCTACTCTTCCTTCCTTTACGAGAGGCATGCATAGGTGATGACCCCTCGATTGAAGGGGCGCGAGGGGACGACTGGGCAGTACGTCTAGCCATCAGTGTAGGGGAGGGAATTGCTAAGGTCCTCTGAGATAGCAGAGAGAAGAATCTCGCTGCCTCCTCATCGCTCATCTGTGCTACAAACTTGTTGAGACTCTCGACAAAGCCATGCATGGCTAGAAAATGAGTTCGCTGAGGGGTAGTCGCAGTGCTACGTGGAAGAGGAGTTGGACCAGAGCTAGCCGTAGTGCTAGATCTGAGAGGAGTCAGACCAAGGGTAGTCCTCGGGGTAGTTGCCTGAGAGGAATCAAAGTCCTCTAGAGCATATAGATCATGAGCATGCCTGGAAGAGGAGTCGGACCAAGGGTAGTCCTCGGGGTAGTTGCCTGAGAGGAATCAAAGTCCTCTGGAGCATATAGATCATGAGCTCTCCTCCTGCAAGGCTGTCCGTACTCGTCGGATGAGCGACGTGATCCCATGTCTAACATAGACACAAACACGAAAACAAAAAACAAAAAAACAGACATAAGCATAGGCATAGGCAAAGAGGGAGAGAAGAGGAAGAAGAGGAAGAGGAACGTGAAGAAAAGGGAGAGAAGAGGGAAAAGAGAAGGGGGAGGAGAAGAGGAAGAAGAGGGAAAGGAAAGAGGGAAAGAAGAGGAGAGAAGAGGGAAAGGAAGAGGAAGAAGAGGAAGAAGAGGAAGAAGAGGGAGAGAAGAGGAAGAAGAGAGAAAGAAGAGGGAAAGGAGAGGGGAAGAGAGGAGAAGAGAGAAGAAGAGGAAGAAGAGAGAAAGAAGAGAGAACAAGAGAAGGGGGAAAGAGAGAATAAGAGAAGGGGGACAAAAGAGACATATGCTCATGCGAATGCATGAGCATATGTCTACTTCTCTTATGCTCATGCATAAGCATAAGCATTCTTATGCTCATGCTTATGTTTATGCATGAGCATAAGAAAAGGGGGAAAGAGAGAAGAATAAGCAGAAGCATTCTTATGCTCATGCTTATGTTTATGCATGAGCATAAGAAAAGGGGGAAAGAGAGAAGAAGATGAAGAGAAGAATAGGAAGAGAAGAGGGAAATGAGAGGGAAGAGAAGAAGAGGAATTTGAAGAAGAGGGAAGAGAAGAGGGGAATGAGAGAAGAGCATAAGAGAAGAGGAATTTCTTATGCTCATGCATAAGCATAAGCATTCTTATGCTCATGCTTATGTTTATGCATGAGCATAAGAGAAGGGGGAAAGAGAGAAGAAGAGGGAAAGGAAAGAGGGAAAAAGAGGGAAAGAAAGAGAGAAGAAGAGGGAAAGGAAGGAGAGATTGGAAAAGAGGAAAGAGGGAGAGAAAGAGAGAAGGGGGAAAGAGAGAATAAGAGAAGGGGGAAAAAAGAGTCATATGCTCATGTGAATGCATGAGCATATGTCTACTTCTCTTATGCTCATGCATAAGCATAAGCATGAGCATAAGAAAAGGAGACATATGCTCATGCTTATGCTTATGCATGAGCATAAGAGAAGTAGACATATGCTCATGCATAAGCATAAGAGAAGTACAATATCCCACCATGGCTAACAATAAAAAAGCCCGGGGGATTCACTGTTCATTAAAGAGGGACGTCACCTGCGTGCATGAACTTCAAGAAAACCCCCTGTTTAAGATCCACAGGATGATAAAACACCCCTATTTAAGCTTATAAGATACCACCAAAATTCGATTATGTCCCCCCCTTTCCTTAAATCTACATTCTTTCTCAAGCATTTAGATTACACAATAAGCAAATTTAGGTTACTTTCCCTATGACTATTTAAAACCATACACAAAATCAAACTTGTTTGGACTAGTTACCCAAGGTAACCTATATTATGTCCCCCCTTCTTAAATATGACATGTTCCCCCTAGCTTAAATTCAATATTGGGGAAAAAAAAAGGGCCCCCACCCCTAATGTATAAGCTTATGCCTCATTTAAAAAAAACCCCCTATTGTACACTCACGTGATATCATAAGTTTCCCCCTGTGAATCCCCTGGGTAAAAAAGGGACACCTCATGCTTGCACTACTTGTGCCAAGAAAGTACAAGGCAAAAAATATGGATGTGTACATGGCCCCTTTGATAGAGGACTTACAGATATTATGGAGAGGAGTGCAGGTCTTTGATATTTCCAGAGCTCCTAGACATACCAATGATATTTTGGTCAGGGGTATCTTGATGTGAACCATGCATGACTACCCAGGATATGGAGAGTGCACAGGTACATGGTTGTGTTTTTACATGTACAATGAGGGATTATGCTTTTTTGACTCTCTTTTGCATGCATGTCTTGTACTAACACATTCATGCACGCGTGCAGGACTTGTTACAAGTGGGTACCATGCTTGTCCTGTTTGTGGATTGACTCTGAAATCACTTGCACGCTACTCCAAACATATGATAAAAAATGTTTATGAAGGTCATGCTCGATACCTTCTGCTCGACCATCTCGCACGTGGATGTCAACTTGATCCACCACCATCATATTTGAAGGCAAGTGACTGGATTCAAGCTTGGAGGACAAAAGGAGAGGAACCTCCTCCTGGTATGAAGAGGCTATCGATCTTTCACGAGCTTCCTTATTGGGGTCGGTTACAAATCAATCATCTCTTGGATCCCATGCATATCTTCTAGAATGTGGGGGCTACTATTTGGGCACACTTGGTTGGTTCCAAAGACTTGAGAGGAGTGCGAGAAGACTTGCGTGCTATGAATAGAATGTCTCGTTTGTGGCCCCAAGTGCATGCTTCGGTGAAAGCAACGTGGATCCTCTCTACGAGGGAGGAGGCAGCGATCAAGGCAGAAATTGCCTCTTTTCAAACACTAATAGGGTACATGTGTTGCTTAAAAGGAGCATTTTCAAAGGACAATAAGCTTAGTGGGCTCAAGTCCCATGATTGGCACAAGGTCTTACAGGTATTCTAAGTAGAATTAGTATACCAATAATCGTGATGCGTTAGTGTAATTATTATTATGTTATATTGTTGACATGACTTCATTGTTGCTTTGATAGTTCATCCTCCTAATTACAATAAAAGGGTGCTTACAAGAAGATGATAGAAATGCTATATTCAAGATCTGTGGTATTGTGAGGTATGCTTACTATCAAATCGCATTGAATGTATTTTCTTCAATTTAAGCTGATTAATCTGTAGACTGATTATGAAAATATCTTACATGGACATGTGAAATAGGTGGATATCTCAAAAAGAGATCACACGAGAGGAAGATGGAGATCACGATATTAAGAAAGAAGACAACGATCATCAAGAATCACCACACTTTATTGAAGAAGATGATCAAATACTTTTAGGTGAATGTACGATGATGATATAGGAGATCAACTCGGTATAGAGTTGGAGATAGACTTGTTTGGCACCTTAGACTTGGCTCAAGATGAAATAGTTGATGTAAATGCTCTTAATTGAATTTTTCTCATCTCAAACTTGGACATGAATATATGAGCTTCAAAGGCTTGATGTACATGCTCTCATTTTTTTATTCTCTATGAGATCAAACATGTATGAAAATTTAAAAAAATTTATCGTTGGAAAAAACTAACTTTTAAGCCTATATGGAAAAAAAAACTTCTCTAGAAAATATCGCTATAAAATAGTATATCAGTGTCACTACATAGTGACACTTCAAAGTCGCTATATAGTGACCTTTATAAAAGTCGCTATATAGCGACTTTGAGCAAGCGTCACTATATAGCGACGCTTACGGAACTCTCTTTTCATACCGATGATTAACGCTAAGCGGGCGCTAAACTTTGGTATGTAAACATCGCAATATAGGATCCGTGTGTAGTAGTGGAGAAGTTCTCAGGTATTTAGGTTGTCCTATTGGTGTGGGGATTACCATGAAGCAGAGACTTGATTGGTGTAAAATGAAGGTCTTCCAATGATTTCATAAATTGTGTGATAAACGTATCTCTCTTTTGGGCCGTCGTACTGTACTTAAGCATGTTCTTGCTCCGTGTATGGTTTTTCTTTCTATGGTTCTTCCTTTTTCGTGCCGGGTTTTTCTCGATTGGAGCGATGTGTTGCAAAGTTTCTTTGGTAGGACCAATGGCATGCATTTCCATGGCAGTATGTACAGACGTCTAAGGAGGTTGGTGGGTTAGGACTTGAAGCTTTCAAAGCTAAGTGCCACAATTTGTGTGTCAAATGGGTGTTCAAGATGCATTCTAGGCAGCCGTGGGCAATCATTTCTTGCTTCTAGTTTAAAGCTAGGGTAGTAGGCTTCTCGCAGGGCCATTTGCATTGTTAGGAGGTCTTGCCTTCACCATTTCAAGTCCATCTTCCCCATTCTGCCGTTTTTAAAAAACTCTTGTTGATTTGGAGGGGTGCAGTGGGCGATGTAGAGTGGCTGCCTACTCCACGATGCCTTGGAGATCGTGCTCTAGGTTTGAATGTTTAGGTGAACAGGTGGTGGTTTTGTAATGGAGTGGCTTTGGTACAAATTAAACCGAGGCTCTCTTTGCAAATGCATTTCAATGGTATCACTACTTGAAGCTCTATTTGGAATTCTTCTACTGCCAAGTTTTTACCATTGCCAAAAATCGTGCGTCGATATCAGTTATTAGCTTCTGAACAAATGTTTCTATCTTCTACCCTTGGGAGACTACTTGACTATTGGCCTTCTAGTCCTGTTCGTTTATTGGCTGTTGATCTTCGAGGTTGGGGCAATCAAGCGAGGAAGGATTTATCCTGGCTCTCATGCAAGGATTTTCCACTTTCTGAGCACTTTCTCTTCTTGTTGATATTCCTCATGCTACCAAACAGGCTTGGGTCCGCCTAGTTTGCTCCTCAAGATTTGCTCTAGGTGTGGGGATTAAGATTGAAGTTCGTCTTACCATTTGACAGGGGCTGTGGAAGTTCAGGAACTTTGTGGTGTTAATTAAGAAGGTTCCTCTTCCAACGGGATTGTATAGATGTGCTTCTTTACTTTGGAATCATAGTGAGTCTGTGGGCTTGGCAACATGTCTGCTTGCATTAGCAACATAGCTGAATTGTAGCTACTTCCCTTTTTTCATTTAATTTGATTCGAATTGTTCTTTGAAATTCTGGCAAAAAAATAAAAATAATAATAACAAAGCTTTTGATATTCCCAAAGAAAAAGCCATGTAAAAGGCGTCATTTTGTTGTAGTGACTCGTGAGAGTTGAGCTGGAAGCCAAGTTTCAAATTGCCCTCTTCACATCATTCACTTCTTGAACCTATCTCATGCATGGGCTTGTGTAGGTGCATGAGATCATGAGAGACGAGAATATATGGATGGTGCAGGGCAAAACATAGATAGCTGAGTATGGCTTCACTTCAAAATACAGAGACCTGTTCGATTACATACTTTCAAGAGACTTGCAAAGAAAGCGGTGATCAGACTAACGAAGGACGAATCTTAAGCGGAAAGCGTTATTTTACAACTGGTTTTACATCCTCATTTTCATAAGCCAGTCTTCGGTCATATCGCTAGTCTAATTAAGGTTACCGACACAGTTTCTTTACTAGAAGCGGCAAAGAGCAAAGCCATGAATGCACGTACTTGTATATTGTATTGCAATTAGCTAGGATACAGCAGAGGAGATGGGCATGAGAGGGGGACGTAGGCGTTTGATCTGGTCGGCTATGGCACGGATAGAGGCATCACGCGTAAGCGTGGAGAGGAGGTGAGGAGTATCGGGCCCAAAATTCGTGAGGCGAGGTCCCCAGTAATGGTTCATCCTCAGCACCTCAGCATTGGCTACCACAGTTTCACCCACCACCATCGTAAACATGTGAGGATCACGAGGCTTCGCGCCCTCGCAGTACACTGGTCTCATCAATGGCTTCTGCCTGGAGCTCCTCTCCATGATCACCCCCTCTGTGCTCTGCTTCCTCCTCTCATACCTCTCTATCACCCAGCTATCGTTTCCTCCCTCAGGATTGCCACCAAAAATCATACACTGCACCAGAATCTGCGTCACCTCCGGCCTCTCCTCCTTCCACATCCTCAGCATCCGTTGTAAAAAGCAGCTCTCTCCATCCGCTGGGCTAAACGGATACTCGTCGACGTCCATGTCCATCACCCACTGCGTCCTTTGCCTGTATTCTCTTAGAAAATGGCGGTACGAAATGTCTCGCTGATCTAAATGAGAAACTTTTTGCATGTTTTCCGGGATGAGGTCCTGCAATCTGTGATATGTCACCAGACCGGATCGAACATAGTCCTCCAGATGCTTCTGCTGCGACTCTGCGTCGAGGTCTGCCGTATCATACCAGAAAATGTGCTCCACCCCAGCGTATAGCATGTACTCGATCCGTTGTCTGCACTCGTATGCGGTGATGCCAAATAGATCTTCGTTCAATACTGCGTTGAAGATCACAGATGAGAGAAAGTAGTCCGCACCGCCGGAATCTGTCGCAAGTCGACCTCCGTTCCCGAATGATATTGGGGCGCAGGTGCTTCTCGCCATCCCATCTGCATCGTAAACGAGCCATGGAGCTACAGATTCTCGTTGCGCAGGACATGAACCTAAACAAGTCCGTGTGGCAGGCGAAGGCAGGACGTAGCAGGTGTAATTGGGAAATGAGATGAATCCGACGACAAGGAGCCCCAGAATGACTGCCAACAGGAAAAGGACAGCGCCAACAAGCTGCAAGGCATGGTGGTTGATAGGGAATCGGCACTTGCCATCGCCGATGGCCACCTTAGTCGTTGAGTGCAAAGAAATGCAGAGATGCGAATTCATCAGCTGGGATTGAGATCGGTGCACAGGCATACATCTCTCTCTCTCTGTCTCTCTCTCTCAATCTCAGTGCTTGAACTACGCTAGCGGAACACTGAAGGATCAATGCGGTGACAACATGATATTTGAAGAACGGCAGGTACCGCAACAACGCGTTGTGGCGGCATAAACGAGGACCCATGACAGCTGTGAATAGTCTGTAAACGAGGAGGCATCACGTGTTTTGCTGTGCTCTTCACCCAATTCCAGCAGGATATCCTTATGTGTGTGTGTGGGAAGTGTGCATGCATACTTATGCTGGATATCCTTCCTATCTATTTTGGCAAATTTTTCTAATTAAAAACTTACAATAGTGTCCACACAAAAAAGGCAATACTAAATCTCAGATAGCATATGACTAACCCCCAACACAATTACACTACCCACATGTTCTCTTCCCCATGCACTCCATCAACAAAGCTTTGACTTGAATCTAAAAGAACAAAAAAATTTACAGTTGTCAAGTCACAAAACCAATTCTCCCATGGCAACCATCTAATCGCATGTCATGGCTAGACGATGATCTGTATGACTGCCCGCCCACGTTAGGCTAGGCTGCAAGCAAGCTGGGTGTATTATGTTACTACCCTTGTCCAAAATCTAGGGTATGGGGGGACAAGGTCCATATAGAATATGCATGGATTTCTTAAAAAGATTTCAAATGTGCAAAGGAAAAACATGAAAATCTCATGTCACCCAACCGAGGATTTATTAAGTACAAATTTTAAAAGAAAAGAACGTGTTTTTCGAATTAAAAATGCATGTGGACGTTCAAAATGCAAAAAACACATTTTTTATAATCGATCAACGTGCACCGGTTGATCGGCTATATACCGACCAGTAAATCCCAACATCGACTGGTATTTTTCCAAAAATACTGTCCGGTGTTAGGATTTACCGATCGGTGCAAATAAACCGGTTGGTGAATCACCACAGCGACCAGTATATAACAAATCGGATGGCGAATCACCACACCGACCAGTATCCTCGAGAAAATATTGATCGGTGTAGTGTGACACCGATCGGTGTGCACAGATCGAATGTGTGGCATGCATGCATTGGCCACGAAAATCAACTGGTGTGTGGACATACCGAGCGGTATGTCGAATTGGATTCTATAAAAGGCTTCCTTCCCGTCATTTTTTTCTATAGTTCACCAAAATTCATCGGAATTTTTTGCAGTTTTTCGTATCGTCGCTATTTTTCGCTCTCCTACAAGCTTTTGGTGAGATTCTAACCTCGCTATTGTTCTCAGTTAGGGCCAATGATGGCTCGCTTCGATCGACTGGACTCACCTCACCTTAGTTGAGAGAAAAGAGAGAGAAATATGTCATATGATTATGCTTGCTTGCTTCTATGTGTGTGATTGCATGATGTGTTTCACTTGGGGCCGGATGATGACTCGCTTTGGCCGGTTGGATTCATCTCACCTTAAGTGATGTTCTAGTAGTATTAGGATTAAGGCCGGGTGATGGCTCGCTTTGGTTGGTTGGATTTACCTCGTCCCAATTGAGAGAGGAATATGTATGATGCTTATTTATGCATGCTTATATGTGTTTGAATGTGTGATGTTTATCACTTGGGGTCGGATGATGACTCGCTTCAGTCGGTTAGATTCATCTCGCCTCGAGTGATGTTCTATTAGGTAGTATTATGATCAAGGCTGGGTGATGGCTCGCTTCAGCTGACTGGATTCATCTCGCTTTGGTCTACTATCATATATTCATATATATTGTATGTAGGTGTCAATAGAGCTGGTTAACGTCTGGATGATGGCTCGCTTTGGTTGGCTGGATTCATCTCAACGACGACCTTCCCAACGAGCTCAAGATGTGCGTTCACACAATGTTGATCTAGATCATCTTGATTCATTACACTGTGATTGCTAATATATGTTTTCCTGTTCATCTTTTATAGCCTATCCTTCTTCAATAGCTTGATAGGATTTGAGGCGCGCTATTGCTTTTAGGGTCCATGTTATAATTATCTATTAAAAATTCATGTTAGCATGTGTGTAGATCTCAATTTTATTTCTTGATTTTTTCGCATTTGTTTTTGTAATGACTATTGAGTGTTAATGTAATGCATTATGATTGGACCTAGATGTCTCAATTACTTAAATCATATTTGTTGGTTTTTGCATGTACACATCGTGACTCATCATGGTAGTAGAACCTCATGAGTGCTTACGTAATGATTGTTGTGTGAATTATATCAATACCTCTGCCTTTCTCATGGCAGCCACCCCTTCAAAGAGAGAGAGAGACACTTGGAGAATTGAGTTGCAACAACTTGTCCGTAGGGTGTGTGTTCGACATATTATAATATTGAGTGAGGAGAATATAAGAGACATTCCGCATACCAAGTCTAAGCTAGATGAAATGCATCAGCGCATACTTGCTCAATTTGACTGTAGCTAGATGAGGTGTGGAGAGGTGGAGTGGACAGAGGAGAAAGATGCTGTACTAAGTTTCCTACCTAGAGTGTTGGGTGATATAGTTGCACAATGGGAAATGGTAAAGCAATCAAAGCCCTTGATAGAAACAACAAGGTCGAAGTTGGATAGGTGGCTCATAGAATGGAAGGAATCCCGCACTGCCATTCATAGGAAAAATCGAAAGGAAAAAGGTGCGGTCAGTAGACTATCGAATGTTGCCATGCAATATTATACCCAAGTTGCAAGTGGCTCATTAGAAAAAATAGACACGAGAAGTCAAGACGGCAAGGCACAAATAGACTTGTGCACGAAGTTTGCTGCCATGTGCTCTACAACTGTACGCTTCCCACTAGTTGCATTGATGATTCTTGAGGAATTAGGTGGGGGGTGGAAGGAAAAGTCTACCGGTTAAGATGGAGGGTATGCCAAGCCAACCCTATCTTATGCTGGCAAGAAGTTGAGGCACGATACTGCACATGCACATAGTTTGTTGAAGACAGAGCTGGCAATCACTGTAATGCATAGGGCCGTGTGTCTTGCAATTGGTTACACACACATTAGCGAGATCTTTGGTTCAGTTGCATCTTTGCATCTGTAGGAAGACGACCCATCGCAGCTTGTTGTGGATCCAATTTACGAGAGCTAGAGTTAGCCTACGATGCTGTGGATCCAATTTACGAGAGTTAGAGTTAGCTAAAGTGCATGTAATATGTAGTAAAACAAATAGAACAATACATTAAATGAGAAGAAGTAGACTTACCACGGTTGCCTCGAACACCAACTGTCCGCCTGTACCAAAGTGCAAAGTACCTATGATGTCTAGCCGTCTCTTCGTAGCCCTCCTCTGACCCTCGAACATTTCGGGATGGTCAAAATTCTGCTTCTTGAAGAACTTCCAATCAGCTTTGTCTGCCCAGCTGGGTTTAGCCAACCCCTTTGTGATGAAAGTATGCAAGGTTGATCTATGATGCTTCAAGGCCAAACCCATGCGCTCTCGCATATAATTCTCATTAAACTCCCAATTCGCCTGCTTCTTTTGGTCATCTTGATAGTGCCAATTGGTAGCAATGCCACTCTTGAAGTGATGGCTCATCAACCGCCTCATGGTGGCCATCATTGCTTTGCCCTTTCTATCTTCTATTATCTCTCCGGCAGCCGTGATTTGATAGGAGAGATCCTCTAATGAGTAAGGAGGATTGATGGTAGCAGAGTCAGAAGGAGTGGAAGCTGTGCAAGTGCTTCTGAAGCGAGGAGTAGCAATGGGAGTAGGAGAGGGCAAGGGACCTGACTGATACTGTGTATCTGGACTAAGTGGAGACCTGTAGGGATGTGAGTGTGCTGGCTCGTCTACATCTCCCGAGTCAGCACAACATAAGCGGCCCCTCCTACTCTTCCTTCCCTTATGAGAGGCATGCGCAGGTGATGACCCCTCGGTCAAAGGGGCATGAGGGGATGACTAGGCAGTAGGTCCAGCCGTCGGTGTAGGGGAGGGAATTGCTGAGGTTCTCTGAGATAGTAGAGAGAAGAATCTTGCTGCCTCCTCATCGCTCATCTGCGCTACAAACTTGTTGGGACTCCCGACAAAGCCATGCGTGGCTAGGAAAGGAGTTCCTCGAGGGGTAGTCATAGTACTACATTCGAGAGGAGTCGGACTAGGGTAGTCATAGTGCTAGGTTCGAGAGGAGTCGGACCAGGGGTAGTCCCCTCAGGTGTCGCTTGAGAGGAATCAAAGTCCTTTGGAGCATATAGATCGTGATGTCTCCTCCTGCGAGGCTGTCCATACTCGTCGGACATCTTGGGCTCGCAATGGACGGCATGAATCCTTTCGGATTATGCTCGACATCGTGGTCAACATGGCCCATAGTCATGGTGAATTACAATATCCCACCATGGCTAACAATAAAAAAGGGACACCTCATGCTTGCACTACTTGTGCCAGGGAAGTACAAGGCAAAAAATATGGACATGTACATGGCACCTTTGATAGAGGAGTTACAAATATTATGGAGAGGAGTGTGGGTCTTTGATATTTCCAGAGCTCCTAGACATACCAATGATATTTTGGTCAGGGGTATCTTGATGTGGACCATGCATGACTATCCAGGATATGGAGAGTGCGCAGGTACGTGGTTCTGTCTCTACAAGTATAATATAGGATTATGCTTTTATGACTCTCTTTCGCATGCATGTCTTGTACTAACACATTCATGCACGCATGCAGGACTTGTTACAAGTGGGTACCATGCTTGTCCTGTTTGTGGACCGGGTTTGAAATCGCTTGCACGATACTCCAAACATATGAGGAAAAATGTTTATGAAGGTCATGCTCGATACCTTCAGCTCGACCATTTCGCATGTGGAGGTCAGCTTGATCCACCACCATCATATTTGAAGGCAGGTGACTAGATTCAAGCTTGGAGGGTGAATGAAGAGGAATGTCCTCCTGGTATGAAGAGGCTATCGATCTTTCACGAGCTTCCTTATTGGGGTCAGTTACAAATCAATCATCTCTTGGATCCCATGCATATCTTCCAAGAATGTGGGGGCTACTATTTGGGCACACTTGGTTGGTTCTAAAGACTTGAGAGGAGTGCGAGAGGACTTGCGTGCTATGAATAGAATGTCTCGTTTGTGGCCCCAAGTGCATGCTTTGGGAAAAGTTGTCCTCCTGAAAGTAATGTGGATCCTCTCTACGTCCTCGTCTTGTTGGTCTGTTCCTTGGTCCTCAACACCTGCATCTTCTCCCTCGTCCTCGCTACCTGTGTCTGATCCTTGGCCCTGTTGATCGCTCGCCTTCGATGATGGGACGCTTGAGCTTTGACCCTACGAGTGAACCATATAAATCGAAAATTAGATTGGAACCTAAATTAAAAAGTGAGATTACAAGTAGGAGTAAACTTATACTGTGCGAGCAGCCACCTCAGCCCAATCGACCGTCGCTCCCATTGCCTCTTGCTCAATGAACCACATCTTTGTTCCTATCCGAAATGTGCATCGCGTCTCTGAATATGGATCCAATTTATGAGAGTTAGAGTTAGCTAAAGAGCGTGTAATATGTAGTAAAACAAATAGAACAATACATTAAGTGAGAAGAAAAAGACTTACCACAGTTGCCTCGAACGCATACCGTCCGCTTGCACCAAAGTGCAAAGTACCTATGACGTCCAACCATCTCTTCGCAGCCCTCCTCTAACCCTCGAACATTTCGGGATGGTCCCTATGTTGCTTCTTGAAGTACTTCCAATTAGCTTTGTCTGCCCAGCTGGGTTTAGCCAACCCCTTTGTGATGGAAGTACGCAAGGTTGATCTACGATGCTTCACGACCAAACCCATGCGCTCTCGCATATAATCATCATTAAACTCCACATTTGGCGGATTAGGTTATCTTTGTTTTAACTCATCGATCATCGCCTTGAAGTGATGACTCATCAACCTCCTCATGGAGGCCATCACTGCTTTGCCCTTTTTATCTTCTATTATCTCTCCGACAGATGTGATTTGATAGAATAGATCCCCTGATGAGTAAGGAGGACTAACGGTAGCAGAGTTTGAAGAAGTGGAAGCTACGCGAGCGCTTCCGGAGCGAGGAGTAGCAGTGGGAGTAGGAGAGGGAAAGGGACCTCACTGATACTATGTCTCCGGACCAAGTGGAGACCTAAAGGAGCATGAGTGTGCTGACTCATCTACATCTCCCGAGTCAGCACAACATGAGCCGCCTGTCCTACTCTTCCTCTCCTTGCGAGAGGCATGCGCAGGTGATGATCCCGTGGTTGAAGGGGCGTGAGGGGATGGCTGGGCAGTACGTCCACCCGTTGGTATAGGGGAGGGAATTGCTGAGGTCCTCTGAGAGAGTAGAGAGAAGAATCTCGCTGCCTTCTCATCGCTCATCTACGCTATAAACTCGTCGGGACTCCCGACAAAGCCATGCATGGCTGGCAAAGGAGTTCCCCGAGGGGTAGTCGCAGTGCTACGTGGAAGAGGAGTCAGACCAGGGGTAGTCGTAGTGCTAGGTCCGAGAGGAGTCAGACCAGGGGTAGTCCTTAGCGTAGTCACGTGAGAGGAATCAAAGTTCTCTCGAGCATATAGATCGTGAGCTCTCCTCCTGCGAGGCTGTCCGTACTCATCGGATGAGCAACGTGATCCCATGTCTAACATCATAGACACAAACACGAAAACAAAAAACAAAAAAACAAACATAAGCATAGGCATAGGCAAGAAGAAAGAAGAGGGAAAGGAAAGAAGAGGGAAAGGAAAGAGAAGAGGAAGAAGCAGGAAATAGAGAATAAGAGTTAGAGAGAATCAGCTCATGCTTATGCTTATGCGGAAATAGAGAATGAGAGAAGGGGGAAATAGACAAGGGGGAAAGAGATGAGGGGGGATGAGAGAAGCATAAGCATAAGCTTATGCGGAAATAGAGAATGAGCTTATGCGGAAATAGAGAATGAGAGAAGCATATGCTTCTCTCATTCTTTATTTCCGCATAAGCTCATGCATAAGCATAAGCTTATGTGGAAATAGAGAATGAGAGAAGGGGGAAATAGATAAGGGGGAAAGACAGAAGCATAAGCATGAGCTTATGCAGAAATAGAGAAGGGGAATGAGAGAAGCATAAGCATGAGCTTATGCGGAAATAGAGAATGAGCTTATGCAGAAATAGAGAATGAGAGAAGCATAAGCATGAAATAGAGAATGAGCTTATGCGGAAATAGAGAATGAGCTTATGCTTCTCTCATTCTCTATTTCCGCATAAGTCATGCTTATGCTTCTCTCATTCTCTATTTCCGCATAAGCTCATGCATAAGCATAAGCTTATGCGGAAATAGAGAAATAAAGAAGGGGGAAACTTAAGCATAAGCTCATGCTCATGCATGAGCATAAGCATGAGCTTATGCGGAAAAAGAGAAGGAGCTTATGCTTCTCTCATTCTCTATTTCCGCATAAGCTCATGCATAAGCATGAGCTTATGCAGAAATAGAGAAGGAGAGAAGGGGGAAATAGAGAAGGGGGAAATGAGAGAAGGAGGAAATAGAGAAGGGGGAAAGAGATGAGGGGGAATGAGAGAAGCATAAGCATAAGCTTATGTGGAAATAGAGAATAAGCTTATGCGGAAATAGAGAATGAGAGAAGCATAAGCATAAGAATGAGCTTATGTTTCTCTCATTCTCTATTTTCGCATAAGCAGAGAAATATGCATGAGCTCATGCGAAAATAGAGAATGAGCTTATGCGAAAATAGAGAATGAGAGAAGCATAAGATTCTCTCATTCTCTATTTCCGCATAAGCTCATGCATAAGCATAAGCTTATGCAGAAATAGAGAAATAAAGAAGGGGGAAACTTAAGCATAAGCTCATGCTCATGCATGAGCTTATGCTTATGCTAGCATAAGCATAAGCATAAGCTCATGCTTATGCTCATGCATGAGCATGAGCTTATGAGAATGAGAGAAGGGGGAAATAGAGAAGGGGGAAAGAGATGAGGGGGAATGAGAGAAGCATAAGCATAAGCTTATGCAGAAATAGAGAATGAGCTTATGCAGAAATAGAGAATGAGCTTATGCTTATGCTTCTCTCATTCTTTATTTTTGCATAAGCTCATGCTTATGCATGAGCTTATGCGGAAATAGAGAATGAGCTTATGCGGAAATAGAGAATGAGAGAAGCATAAGCTTCTCTCATTCTCTATTTCCGCATAAGCTCATGCATAAGCATAAGCTTATGCGGAAATAGAGAAATAAAGAAGGGGGAAACTTAAGCATAAGCTCATGCTCATGCATGAGCATAAGCATGAGATTATGCTAGCATAAGCATAAGCATAAGCTCATGCTTATGCTCATGCATGAGCATGAGCTTATGAGAATGAGAGAAGGGGGAAATAGACAAGGGGGAAAGAGATGAGGGGGAATGAGAGAAGCATAAGCATAAGCTTATGCGGAAATAGAGAATGAGCTTATGCGGAAATAGAGAATGAGCTTATGCTTATGCTTCTCTCATTCTATATTTCCGCATAAGCTCATGCTTATGCATGAGCTTATGTGGAAATAGAGAATGAGAGAAGCTTATGCTCATGCTTATGCATGAGCTTATGTGGAAATAGAGAATGAGAGAAGCATAAGCTTCTCTCATTCTCTATTTCCACATAAGCTCATGCATAAGCATGAGCTTATGCGGAAATAGAGAAATAAAGAAGGGGGAAACTTAAGCATAAGCTCATGCTCATGCATGAGCATAAGCATGAGCTTATGCTTATGCTAGCATAATGAGGGGGAAGAGGGAGCATTCAGGAAGGGATAAGGAGACACCAAAAGTGGTGGAGCAAAAGCTACTCTAGCTTATTCCTCTATCATATATATATGAGTATACATGGGCACTATATAAGTGGGTGGGCACACTGCCCTTTACTCCAACAACCTCCCACTTAAAGGCAGTGTGCCTTTAAGGGAGTATAGTACACATATAATACAATTAGCCATAGGCTAAAAAACAAGATGACCAGACCATCATCCTATGCCCATCAGCACTTTATAATGTGCAAAGTGCATAGAGGATAAGCTAGCAGATATCAGGTCTGCAGGATAGAAAATGACAAGCTGTAGATGCCTATCAACCAAGATCCCATGCCAGATCTCACTGGGAGAGTGAACTCTCACCACCACGTGCTCCTGTGCTAAGTCCATAGCACCCGAACTGTCACTGTGCAAAGAAAATGTCTCTGTACCACCTGTGACCATAAGCACATAACCTACAATAGACCTCTGCTGGTCTACCCAACTTGCATCACCTGCATGCTGCTCCTGGAAGCATAAGGACCTGACGTCCACAACCGCTTCCCTACTGCCAAAATCTACCATAATCATGCTACCAACTCCCACTGCAACGGAAGTGTAGCCCCAATGGCGAACATGTGAGAACCAAGTCTCAACACAGTCATGGATGCATGAAGTACTATGGCTGCCATATCAACCATAACTTGTTGCTCAACTGATCTGTGATCACCAAACCTGCCTGTGTTTCAAGTATGGAGCCAATACAGGCAATGGAGTACTCAGTAACTTCCCCCTCTCCATACTGAAACAACCAAGTACCTGAGAAACATCATCAAGACCATGCAGCTCCCACTGCAAAGCATCCCTATCCACCATAAGGAACCATATGGCAAGTAACCTCAGAAGGATAGCAACCTCCTGAATACTGAGACCATAACCTGTCTCACTGCACATCACATCTTGAGCTCTCATAATGGTATCAAACCTATGAAGCCAAGCTTGAGGGGATTGCTTCTGGCCATGGAGGCACTTACAAAGCAAACACATCAATGATTTCTGCCCATGTGCAATATGACCCGAGTCAATAACTGCAGAAACCACATCTTTCCTGGCATAACCAGCTGATGGATCATACCGGGCATCATTAGCCAAGGTATCCTCCTCACCATGCATAGCCTCATCCTCATCTGCAAGAGGCACTCCGCATCCTGGGAGTAAACTGTAACTGTCCGTAGAAGATGCATCAACAATCTCCATAGGAGTATAAACCTGTGGAATACTCGAGACATCTGATCATCTCTGACCAAAATCAGGAAGTAATCGTGGCTGTCCCAACTTTATAACCTGCTCACCATGGGAAAAACCTCCCACTCCAAGGGATCTGGGCTGCCCCTGCAAAGAATTCGGAGGTATCAATGCACTTACACCCTCCTAGAACACCACTTTCCTGCTATCCACAGTCCTGGGCTGTCTAAACATAGCATCCTCTCTGAAATAGACATTATGGCTGCATATCAACTCTCTAGTTGAAGAATCCCATAACCTGTAGTCCCTACTGGACTCACTGTATCCAAGGAAGATACACCTCCTCGATCGGGACCATGAGCATAAGCCTTGTAACCAAACACACGTAAATGCTCATAACATGGTGCCGTGCCTGTTAAGAAGTCAAATGGCACTGTACCATTCAAAGATCTCCTAGGTGACCTGTTAAGCAAGTATGCAGCTGTCTTACATGCCTCAGCCCAATAGCATTTGGTAAGACCTGCATACCGTAGCATGCTACCAATCTTGTCCAATAGAATCCGATTTATGCCTTCTGCCAAGGCATCGTGAGCAGAAAGATGAGGAGTGGTCAACACCCTCTTGATACCAAGTGTATCACATAGATGCTGAAATCTAGAAGAGATAAACTCTGCATCACCATCAGTCATCAAGCTCAATAGCTTCTTTCCTGACTGATTTTCAGCATTACCCAAGAAGCGCTGAAATGTATCATATACATCATGCTTTTGACGAATCGGATATACCCATATGTACTTTGTAGTAGCATCAATAAATGTCACAAAGTAAGAGGCGCCACCCAGTGAAACAGTAGGCATAGGCCCATAAACTGCACTATGAACCAACTGCAATGGCTCAACATACCTGTCACTGACTGTCTTCCTTACAAAAGAGGATCCTGATTGCTGATCATCATCACAATCATGACATAAAATTTGAGAGACATCCATAACAGGAATGTATCTCAATGTTATAAGGGCTTCCATACCTGCAGTAGACATATGTCCAAGTCTGGCATACCATAAACTAACTGATGGCTACTTACTAATCATAAGCATCTTATCCTGGACACCTGATACATGCAATGCATAAGAGAATCCAACCCGTGATCCCCTAGCCATAACCAGATTGCCTTTAGCAATCTTCCATGCATGATCACCCAAAGAGACATGATAACCTGCCTCAACCAACTATCCAGTACTCATCTTACTCGTAGTAAGTCCTGGTATATGTCTAACCCTCTATAGAACAAGAATAGAGCCACTAGGCATAACAAGGTGGATATCCCCATAACCATAGACATCCATAGAATGATCAATGCCCATCAAACCACTCTTCACAATGCATTCTTGATATGCACTGAACCATGACCTATGAGGAGTCATATGACATGAAGCACATGGATCTAACATCCAATCACCGAGAATGGGTACATCAGTGGCCAAGAAGGAGGTGTCAGACATAGACAAAAGAATGCCTTCATCACTGCTACTATCAGTGGAAACCCTGGCATCCATGCCTTGAAGCTCAACATGCTTCTTCTCCTTCTTCTTGTCATTCTTAACCTTGCTCTTCTTCTTGTATTTTCTCAGCCATTTCCAGCAGTACTTTTTCATGTGGCCATACTTTCCACAATAGAAACATCTAACACAAGTCCGAGAGCTAGACTTGCTCTTGGAATTCCCCCTTGAACATGACCTGTTTCTACCAATTGATCGACCTTTGGAGTGCATATCAAGGCTGTATTTCAGCCCATCATGCTGTAACATAACACTATCATGGTCATACATACGGCATATATGAGTGTAGAATTCATATGCATGGTAGTCTACACCCTGTACACCATCCTGTACCTGCAAGTAGACTGACTTCGAGAGTGATGACTGAATGATAGAGCATGCTTGCTCATCCATGTCATCCCAATCACTCTGTTTAATGCTATTAGGCTTGACACCTTTGCATTGAATGGGCTTATGTTGCCTCTTCTGCAGTAACACATCATAAATCTGCTCTTTCCAATATTGAAAGTTTGATCCATCCAACCTCTCAATATCAAAGAAGGACTACCAGCTGTAGATGCCATATCTGTGGCACAATAGGTCACAACCAAAGAGCAGTATAGTGCAATAGGCAACCCAAATGACCAAAAAATATAGTGTTGTCCAGACCAATTAGGTCTCCAAATAAATTGGCTGATCCAATGCTCAAAAGCACTCAGCCATAAAGAGGCATAAACAAGAATATATGCAGCCTAGTAACCTGCCAATGCCTGGCAATCCAAGTAAGAAATGCACTGAACCAAATGAGCAACGCCTACTCAACTATCCATAAACATCAGTGCGGCATCCACCAATGCAAATCCATAATGCATCGAAATGGCATTTACTGCATCACCAATGCATCACCTCGAGTGTGCAATCCTTTGGCAACAAAATCAAGCATTCACCACTTGCCAAATGTGCCAAAGTGACTTGCCTAAATTCCAATAATGCCCTTGGACTGAAGTGAGATCCCAATCACTTTCTGTAATTTACTGTGAGTTCCCAATTCACTGTTGTGCAAGCGAAATCCCTACAACAATACCTCACAGCCACTTTGGGCAAAATAACACGCTGTCCCTGTTTTTGAACAGTGATATCTTTTCACTGAAAGACCGGATGCCAAAGCTGTAAAAAGCAAAGTTGTAGTTTGTAAAAAAATCTACAACTTGTCAGTTGACCTCAAGAGCCAAATCCTTGTGTATTCTCAGATATTCTCACCTGAAAAACAGCTTCCTGCACATTGGTCACAAATAGACAGTAGACTGCAACTTTTTGTGGTATTGCAGAGGCTTTAACTCCTGCAGCTTATACCGGATCAATTTGCTTACAAAAGCAAAGTTGTAGTATGTTCTGTGAGCTACAACTTTCCAGTTCAGTACAAAGTGCAATTCCGCACCAGGAAAGAGATATTCAGTCCTGAATATGACTGTTTTGTCATAAAAACAGCAACAGCAGCAATTGTAATGTCCTGACCAATGGCAAACACAATGCCATAAAATCAGCCCCGAATACGGTATCAAATCAGCCCCAAAATGCTGACAAACCAGCCTTGAAACAGCTCCAAACAATGCTAATCTGATAGGATCTCAATACATCACCGTACAACCGTATGTATCCAACATAGGCAAATAACCATGCATCAACGAACAGTCAATGCATCTCAACCAGGCATGTACCACTGTCAAAAGCATGTGTCACTGCCTCTGCCAAAGTGATGTACAGATCGAAAGCTCCTTGTGCAAGATTGCAAAATGGCATATGACCAGTCCCACAAAGTGTCCAAGCAACAGCCTCAAATCAGCGTGTCCTCAGCTCCAAGAGCACAAATGCAATCACTAGCAATCCCCCAGGCATTCAACTGCATCAAACGTGCAATCCAGAGGCTCCCCACCAACTCCCAAATGAGCTAGAGACAATGGCAAAGAACTATGCCAAGACTGGAACTTGCAAGTGCCAAGAATGGCTATGGCTGAGTGTTTCTCATTCTAAAATAGGAGAAAGGCTGAGTGTTTCTCATTCTAAAATAGTTCGCGAGAGAAAGACTAGGTCCTTTGTATCTCTGAGAGAGAGAAACTACTCGATGCCTCATACATCTCCAGAGACTGAGGCAGCTCCAGCTTCATCAATGTGAAGCCTCCACAGGAATACATGCTCCAAGCGCCCTCTCGGCCTAGCCACGTTCAAGATGGTGACTCAATAGAGCAAACGGCTCTACAATGGCTCCTCGGCATCGTCAACTCTTCTCTCCATGCAGCTTGCATCGTCCAACGCCATCTCATTTTTGGCACCCCGAAAGCACCCATGACTCACAATCATCACGAATGGGCTCACAAGCCAAGCGAAGTCCCATGAGCCAAGTAGCTCATTGAGCACAAGCCTCCTCCATCTGATGACTCCTTCAACGGCCTTCCTACAGTTGCAGGCTAGCGAATGATGCTCCAAACAGAACAAGCAATAACAGTGCCTCTCTGAGTCACAGCACAATAGCCAGGCTCCCAGCCACCGAGACACTTCAGCGCCTCAAACTTCAAACAAGGCCCATGCGACTCAGGCGATCTCAAAGGAGTTTGCAGTAGCAGACATGCCTAGAGTAGCAACCAAGGCTTCAGCTTCTCCAACGAGCTGCAAGAAAGCAGCTGCCATGACGGTTCCTAAGCCGACCTCTATGTAACAGTAGCTCCATTGATGGAACTACAACGAGCACCTAACGCAAGGCTCCCGGGCTCAACCCACAGTGCACCTTTAATGCCTTCATAGCATCTTCAATGTCAATGCTTCTCTACCATGACGAACGAGCTCCACGAGCTCCATGCCTCTAGCTGATCTGCAACGCACTTCCATCAATGAGTGGCCTCCAGTGCCACAGCCCTGCAACTTGGCCTCCTCCCACAACGGACTACTCACGGCAACTCCAGCACCATCACCACGAGCTCTGCCATCACCATAGCCACATCTCATCGCCAACAAATGCCTCCTTCCATGCCCATGCTCGACGGCCATCAGCCTCCCGCCGATAGCTCCATTGTCAAGCTCAGAGAGCTCCTCGTAGATCGAATGCCGTGGGCTCTGATACTAGTTGAGGGGGAAGAGGGAGCACTCAGGAAGGGATAAGGAGACACCAAAAGTGGTGGAGCAAAAGCTACTCCAGCTTATTCCTCTATCATATATATATGAGTATACATGGGCGCTATATAAGTGGGTGGGCACACTGCCCTTTACCCCAACACATAAGCATAAGCATAAGCTCATGCTTATGCTCATGCATGAGCATGAGCTTATGAGAATGAGAGAAGGGGGAAATAGAGAAGGGGGAAAGAGATGAGGGGGAATGAGAGAGGCATAAGCATAAGCTTATGCGGAAATAGAGAATGAGCTTATGCAGAAATAGAGAATGAGCTTATGCTTATGCTTCTCTCATTCTCTATTTCCGCATAAGCTCATGCTTATGCATGAGCTTATGCGGAAATAGAGAATGAAAGAAGCATAAGCATGAGCTTGCGCATAAGCTCATTCTCTTATGCGGAACTAGAGAATGAGCTTATGCGCGAGCTCATGCTTATGCTTCTCTCATTCTCTATTTCCACATAAGCTCATGCTTATGCATGAGCTTATGCAGAAATAGAGAAATAAAGAAGGGGGAAACTTAAGCATAAGCTCATGCTCATGCATGAGCTTATGCTTATGCTTGTGCTAGCATAAGCATAAGCATAAGCTCATGCTTATGCTCATGCATGCGCATGAGCTTATGAGAATGAGAGAAGGGGGAAATAGAGAAGGGGGAAAGAGATGAGGGGGAATGAGAGAAGCATAAGCGTAAGCTTATGCGGAAATAGAGAATGAGCTTATGCGAAAATAGAGAATGAGAGAAGCATAACCTCATGCTTATGCTTCTCTCATTCTCTATTTCTTCATAAGCTCATGCATAAGCATGAGCTTATGCGTAAGCATGAGCGTATGCGGAAATAGAGAATGAGCTTATGCGGAAATAGAGAATGAGAGAAGCATAAGCATGAGCTTATGCTTCTCTCATTCTCTATTTCCGCATAAGCTCATGCATAAGCATAAGCTTATGCGGAAATAGAGAAATAAAGAAGGGGGAAACTTAAGCATGAGCTTATGCTTATGCTGATGCTTAAGCATTAGCATAAGCTCAAGCTTATGCTCATGCATGAGCATGAGCTTATGCGAATGAGAGAAGGGGGAAATAGAGAAGGGGGAATGAGAGAAGCATAAGCATAAGCTTATGCGGAAATAGAAAATGAGCTTATGCAAAAATAGAGAATGAGAGAAGCATAAGCATCAGCTTATGCTTCTCTCATTCTCTATTTCCGCATAAGCTCATGCATAAGCATAAGCTTATGCAGAAATAGAGAAATAGAGAAGGGGGAAACTTAAGCATAAGCTCATGCTCATGCATGAGCATGAGCTTATGCGAATGAGATAAGGGGGAAATAGAGAAGGGGGAAAGAGATGAGGGGGAATGAGAGAAGGGGGAAAGAGAGAATAAGAGAAGAGGAAAAAAAGAGAAGGGGGAAAAAGAGAATAAGAGAAGAGGGGAAAAAGAGAAGGGGGAAAAAAGAGAAGCTCATGCTCTCATGCTATACAGAAATAGAGAATAAGAGGTAAAGGAAAGAGAGAAGGGAAAAGAGATGAGGGGGAAATAGAGAAGGGGGAAAGAGAGAATAAGAGAAGAGGGAAAAAAGAGAAGGGGGAAAAAAGAGAAGGGGGTAAAAAGAGAATAAGAGAAGGGGGAAGAAGGAAAGAGTTTGAGGGGAAGAGATGGTTCCTACATCCATCACTGCAGCTAGTGCTTAAGGCCCTAGCTGTAGGCCAATGCAAATAACAAAAATAATAAATGGAAAAAAGAGGAATCACTTACTTGAAATAGTATGTCCCGCTCGATGTAGTGGACTGGCCCTATAAAAGAGAGAAAACAACCCATTTTTTCAAATAAGATGTTAGTGGAAGGAGGAGATTACAAAAGCAACTTCTTGAAGGGAGGAGATTGAGGAGACAAGGAAAGGAGGAGATTGAGGAGACAAGGAGAAAGAGAAGGAAGAGAAATACAGAAAAAAGAGGTGAGTTTTCTTTCTTTCTTGAAATCTCGTTTTTTGTTTCAATCCTTTCAAAACAAGCATGAAAACTAGTTTACAGGCTTAGCAATATAAGAAGAAACACTCACAAAACTAAAGCTAACAAACAAACAACCTACATTGTTGAAACAAACTCACCTCTTGAAGAACTTCCTTTCAAGAAACCAAAGAGGGAAAAGGATAGAGAGGGAGTACAAGGGGTAGGAGAAGGGTGAGGAGTGGAAAATAGAGTGGGAGGTTGCTTGAAATAGGTGGGAGGTCTTCGAAAACAGGTGGGAGGAGATATTGGCTTGCTTACTTGAGAGATTAGGAAATAGTATGAACAAAACGCCGCGCGTTTAGCATTTCGGGTTTTAACCCACAACGTCGCTATATAGCGACGCTTATTCGTCGCTATATACCGACGTTTTTAATTAAAAACATTGCTATATAGCGATGGAACAGAGGAAAACGTCGCTATATAGCGATGCTTACTGTCACTTTTTTTATGTGGCATCAAAAGAAGCTCAAACATGCTATTTTATAACTATTAATATCTCCTCTTCATGCTTATATTGTGATTTTATAAGTGTAGATGGAAGGAACGAGTGGAAGCTCGTCCGATGATGTGCCAATGCCTGGGAGCACGAAGTGAATTACGGAGAGGTTATACTGTCATTGCACTCATTGCAAGCGAGAAGTATGACATCAACGTCATATTATCATGTGCCACTTGCGGATGTATGGGGAGGAGTCAGAACCAGTACCCCCCGTTGGTGTTGCACATGTTGATGGATCATCGGTAAGTCAAAGCTATTTAAGTTCGCAATCTTATTATATACCAGGAAATAGAAGATCTTATATTTACACGAAATCTTAAAACAGGATGAGAAGGGTGACAAGGGTACACATATACCTTCTCACTTTCAGCAAGACTATAGTCTCCCGGATGACGACGAGGGTATGGTCGACATGATGGATTCCATTTTTAGGGGCACTACATCCCACGTACACGTGATGTCAGAGTCTGAGGTCAAAATGCAAGAGTTGCAATCAACACAATTGTATGAGGGTGCTAGGATGTCTAAACTATGTGCTTGTCTCTCAATCTTGAATCTACAAGTACAGTATGGGTGGTCGGATACAAGTGTCTCGGCCTTAATGAGGTTAGCCCTTGCATTAATTTGACTCATTATTTGGATATTGTTTGTTTTGAGAATCATCATTTGGATAGTGTCTTTGTCATAGATTGCTCCAGAAGATGTTGCCTGCACCAAATACCATGCCCACATCAAGAGATGAAGCGAAAAAGATGCTAACAACGGTGGGTATGGATTATGATACCATCCATGCTTGCCGTAATGATTGTATTCTCTTTCGTCGTGAGCATGGAGATTTGTCTAGTTGTCCAAAGTGTGGGGAACAATGATATAGATATGACTTGCAGGGTGAGTAGATACTGGTAAAGGTCTTAAGACACTTTCCCATCATTGCGAGAATACAACACATGTTCCGATGCAAATCCATAGCGGAGTTGATGACATGGCATGCATCTCATCGGTCCACTGATCACACATTGAGGATTTTCCCAAAGATTGTGCAGCTTGGAAGCACATAGATAATCAGTGGTCGGACTTTGCGAGGGAGCCACGCAACTTACATCTTGGGCTAGCCATGGATGGCGTGAATCCTTTCGGGTTACGCTTGACATCTTGGTCGACATGGCCCATAGTTGTGGTGAATTACAATATCCCACCATGGCTAACAATAAAAAAGGGACACCTCATGCTTGCACTACTTGTGCCAGGAAAGTACAAGGCGAGAAACATGGACGTGTACATGGCATCTTTGATAGAGGAGTTACAGATATTATGGAGAGGAGTGCAGGTCTTTGATATTTCCAGAGCTCCTAGACATACCAATGATATTTTGGTCAGGGGTATCATGATGTGGACCATGCATGACTACCTAGGATATGGAGAGTGCGCAGGTACGTGGTTGTGTTTTTACATGTACAATGCGGGATTATGCTTTTACTACTCTCTTCTGCATGCATGTCTTGTACTAACACATTCATGCACGCGTGCAGGACTTGTTACAAGTGGGTACCATGCTTGTCCTATTTGTGGATCGGCTCTGAAATCGCTTGCACACTACTCCAAACATATGAGGAAAAATGTTTATGAAGGTCATGCTCGATACCTTCCGCTCGACCATCTCACACGTGGAGGTCAGCTTGATCCACCACCATCATATTTGAAGGCAAGTGATTGGATTCAAGCTTGGAGGGTGAATGGAGAGGAACCTCCTCCTGGTATGAAGAGGCTATCGATCTTTCACGAGCTTCCTTATTGGGGTTAGTTACAAATCAATCATCTCATGGATCCCATGCATATCTTCAAGAATGTGGGGGCTACTATTTGGGCACACTTGGTTGGTTCCAAGGACTCGAGAGGAGTGCGAGAAGACTTGCGTGCGATGAATAGGATGTCTCGTTTGTGGCCCCAAGTGCATGCTTCGGGAAAAGTTGTCCTCTCGAACGCAACGTGGATCCTCTCTACGAGGGAGGAGGCAGCGGTCAAGGCAGACATTGCCTCTTTTCAAACACCGACAGGGTACATGCGTTGCTTGAAAGGAGCATTTTCAAAGGACAATAAGCTTAGTGGCCTCAAGTCCCATGATTGGCACAAGGTCTACAAGTATTCTAAGTAGAATTAGTGTACTGATAATCATGATGCGTTAGCATAATTATTATTATGTTATATTATTGACATGACTTCATTGTTGCTTTGATAGTTCATCCTCCCAATTACAATAAAAGGGTGCTTACAAGAAGATGTTAGAAATGCTATATTCAAGATCTGTGGTATTGTGAGGTATGCTTACTATCAAATCGCATTATGTATTTTCTTCATGGACATGTGAAATAGGTGGATATCTCAAATATCTTACATATGCATGGACATGTGAAATAGGTGGATATCTCAAAAAGAGATCTCTATATCAAGCATCGAGAAGGCTAGGGTGGAATCCATCGAAGCCGTATGCTTGCTTGAAAAGAACTTTCCCTCGAGCATTATGACAACTCAAGTCCACTTGCTTGTGCACATAGTTGATGAGGTGGCTATAGCAGGTACCGTTCATAGTCGATGGATGTTTTTTCTCGAGCGGTTTATGAAAATTTTAAAGGGGTTTGTAAGACAAAGAGCAAGACCGGAAGTAAGCATGGCAGAGGGATGGCTTGTGCAAGAGTCATTAGTATATATCACAGAGTTTCTTGCATCCACGGATCCTGATATGCCGCAAGCTTGGCACAACAAGGATGATGATCGCATCGTTGGCGAGGTTCCCCAAGGAAAAGGGATTGAAAGAAAGATGAGCGAAGAGCAAATGGATTAATTCAATAAGTTTTGTATCCTCAATAGCCCTGAGATGCAGAAGTGGATTGAGAGCTATGAAGTGGCCAAAGCAAAAAGAATAAATGCAAGGACGAGATTTAGAGTAATGTATAGGCGATCACAACCATATCCACGAGATCTGGCTCTTCTCCCTACTCACATGTCACTTGATCGGCTACAACTGGCTCTACGTAAAGCCGAACATGATGGAGAGACAATAAATGAGCGTGAGCGAGAGTTATCATCTGGATGTATGGTGCATGTAAGTTTCTTACCTCTTGACATAATTAAGTAATTACTCAGTAATTATTTGTGGCAATATATGCTATAAAATAGATGCATATTCATTGTTTTAATGATGCTCTTTTACAGTACAAAAAGTATAGTGCATTATGGTCATATGGACGACATTTTCGCGTGGAACGCATCGATTCAAAGAGAGTCACGTATGATTGTGGTGTCATGGCTAACTTCACACAAGATAGCCGAGCAAGTGCTTCACATACCAATCTTCTCTCCTCACAGTTGGATTATTGTGGAACCATACGTGACATCTATGAAATTGATTTCAGACGATTTACTATTTTCATTCTTGATGTAAAATGGTTTAGAACTACTTACAACGGTCCCCATGCGACAATGAGAAAAGATAGTAGCGGTCTCTTTGCAATAGACTCCACCAAACATTGGACTGATGAAAGTGATACTTTTGTTCTTCCCGAGCACTGTGAGCAGGTGCATACTAATGATTTAATTAGTCGAAGCTTTCGTTTTTAAAGTCCATTGATACATGTACTTGAGCATAATTTCATATATATAATTGATGTCATTTGGCACCCATCTTCAATATAGGTGGTTTTTCATCCGGATCGTTCTGATCCAAGATGGTGGTACGTGATCCAAGTTGCACCACGAAGTAAGCAAATTTTTAAAGATCGAGATGTGGAGATGGAGATGCCACTACCAATGCCGGATCCAATTGATGAATCTAGTGAAGAAGATGTAGAACACCATATGAGCCAAGAGGAAGATGCACATAATGACATCGCACGGTAAGAGGATGGAGATCACGATATTGATGAAGAAGACAACAATCATCAAGATCAATCACCACACTTAAGCTTTATTAAAGAAGATGATCAAATACTTTTAGGTGAACATACGATGCTAGAGTACGATGATGATATGGGAGATCAACTCGGTATAGAGTTGGAGATAGACTTGCTTGGCGCCTTAGACTTGGCTCAAGATGAAACAGTTGATGTAAATGCTCTTATTTGATTTTGCTCATCTCAAACTTGGACATGAATATATGAGCTTTAAAGGCTTGATGTACATGCTCTCATTTTTTAATTCTCTATGAGCTCAAACATGTATGAAAATTTAAAAAAATTTGTCATTGGGAAAAACTAACTTCTAAGGCCTAAAAAAAAAAAAAAACCTCTCTATAAAAACGTCGCTATAATATTTTGTATCAGTGTCACTATATAGCGGCTTTTGTGAAAGTCGCTATATAGCGACTTTTAGCAACAGCCGCTATATAGCGACGATTTAGGAAACTCGCTTTTCATACCGACGATTAACACTAAGCGGGCACTAAATGTCGGTACGTAAATGTCGCAATAGGATTCGTGTATAGTAGTGTGAGGTGTTGAAGCTCCAAACTCTTCCCACCATCTCCATGCAGGCATCTCCTTTACAAGGTCTAGTGTTCTTGTATATGCAAACAAACCTTCCTTATTTCGAAAAGTGGATAATTCCTTGAGAGCAGCAACATATTCAGATCCATCCTCAAAAAATCATCCCAAGAGATTATGC
Source organism: Dipteris shenzhenensis (assembly GCF_047967505.1). Taxonomy (NCBI): domain Eukaryota; kingdom Viridiplantae; phylum Streptophyta; class Polypodiopsida; order Gleicheniales; family Dipteridaceae; genus Dipteris; species Dipteris shenzhenensis. Next base: position 9,061,684 of record NC_141616.1, read on the forward strand.
CAAGGCTGCATTACGTGTTCCAATGTTTTCGGACGATACTCCCACCATTGGGGATCTAGAATATGGCCAGCATAGTGGAGGTCATTGTGAGCATGATTCCATTGCTTTCGAAACATCTTTTGCAAAGTGGCATGATGAACAAAGCTGTAGCCAACGTTGTCACATGTGGATCTTCTATTTTCCTTTAAGAGGTCTCACTCGACAGTCCACCACACCATGTAAGCATTGCCCAAACTTGGACCTTTCATGTCTAATTTCTGAATGGCAAACCATATCAGCCTCATTGCATCAGTAGCATCAGCTATTCTCTTTCAAAAGCTAGCAGTGTGAGCCATTTGCTTCATCTCTATGAATTCAGTGTGAGCCATTTGTGTGGTTGACTCAGCTATCCACTCGCTACCTTCTACACTGAATAATGTCTCCATTACTACTCCTTGTAGCTTGAGCAAATGGTCCAACATTATATAGTTTGTTCCAAAACGTGTTTTGCCAGGTTTCAAAAACTGTAGTGGATGTTCTATAGGTTGGTGGTTTCTGAATATGCCCAACAATCTCTCATGGTTGAGGAAGTATAACACCGATCTTTTTCCTTCATCTATAGTGACTTTGAACGACACAATTTTTATTGATTTATACTAATCGTCAAGTACAAGTTCAAGGCAATGGCAAGAGCACAGCGATGTCCAAATGGTAGGATATTTTTGATTTATAAGTTTGCAAGCTTTCCTCCAGTTCTTCACATTGTCAATGATTATCTGAACAACATTATGCTCCCCAACATCTAGGATTGCAGCCTCAAATTGTTCAGTAATGTATTTGCCTATCTTGGATGTCCCACTTGTGTCGATGGATTGACGAAAAGCCTCCCCCTTAAATGTCACTACCATGATATTGATAAAAGGCTTCTTGGTGACATTTTTCCATCCATCACTAACAATGGTACATCCCGTTCTCTCAATACCATCATATACTACTTGCTCCATCTCTAGTTTCATCCTCTCATAGTATGCATCCAAGTAGTTGTTGCGAATAGCATTGTAACTTGGCAACATAAAACTTGGACCCGCCTTTGCTATAGATGCCATATCTCTAGCTTCTACTGCAGGTTTTGAACCATGGTTAGTTGGTAACCAGTGCAACAAATGGCCTCAAAAACATCTTGTTGTGCTTTCTCTATATGTTGTTGTCTAAATGACTCTTCCAAAGATCTTTGATGCAGACATGCACGCGATTGCAAGCGAGAAATGTTACTACATTGTCCACTATCCATATACTTCATAGAGTAGCTTTCCATCTGTGTGAATGAGGCCACACCACTACTTTGAGGTGGCACATCTACAAATTGACTAGCTAGAGGTGTGAGTAAATCACCAGGCATACGTTCTTGAGGCTTGGATTGGTCACATGCGACTATATCATCTACTTGGTTGTCCATACTTTTAGGCATTTGGCCACCTAAAGTGACTATAACCATCTCAACTCCTAGTCCCTTGCATTTTCCAATCTGTTTCTTGCTATCACCCAAGAAGTGCTTTTGCATTCTTGTGTTGGAGCCTGAGTACTCTTCATGACAAAATTTGCATTTCCACTTCTTGTTAGGCAACATCGTAAAACATAATTGTGAGCCTTTGTTGGATTCCTTCCTCGTTTTTCTAGAGCCATGCTTTCAATAAAGGTTGTAAGAGAAACATACAAAAACTTAAATAAGTTTTATGTATATTCACATTAGTAATCATGTTCTGGATACTACCATATCATTTAGGATCTATGACACATCACATTCTCTTGAATCATTTGCAAATCTACGTCCAAAATCAATGTGGCTATTTGAAATACTAGAATACTCCATGCAAGCTTGCTAGACCTCAAGAGAGAAATCATCCAACCGTCTTGTCCCCTCCGGATGTAATTGGATGATTGTGAACGTGGTAATCTACCTCTTAAAATAGGCATGGGATGGCAGATTGCCTTTTCCCACGTTCCACCCTCTCTCAAGTAAGCATCTATTTGCACCATTATCATCTGCAACATCATGCTCTATTGATGACAGATGTCGATATTTTACACACACTGGTGCAGTAGCTAGCATTACTTACACAATTACTTATAAATAATTTTAGTACTACTTTCTAAGCTATGAGAAATTGTTTTACTACTATTTTCTAAGCTAGGAGAAATTGTTAACCTAATATCCTCAGTCCTCAATATTGTTTCTTTCTATGTATATTGTACTATGGGGTTTCAATTCTAATAAAAGCTACAAATTAAAATGGATGTGATATATTCATACCTGATTTGTTTCACCTAATAATCTAACCTATGTATATCACTATCTTTCCACACATGCGCAACATAATTTTTTGAGTTGCTATGAGCCAGCAAATGCGAGCTCCACAACTGGCTAGACTTCGAGCGAGATGCAAACGGCCGACATAAGTGAGCCCGGAACTGGCTCAAAGTCAAATATTTCCCCATCAGTCTTAAATACTAGTTTGTAATATATAGTATGAATTTTAACCACATACGAGATGTTCCAAGTCGACGGCCTAAGTGAACCTCCATTTGGCACGTGGTATAATATTATTCATCAATAAACGAGTTGTTACAGGTCGGCTTATGCGAACCTCCAACTGGCCCATTGACTTTTTCTTTAGGTATAGTTACAAGCTATAGTTACATGCTTATAAATAAATACAAATGCTAAAAGTAAGAAAATCATACACACAAACATAAACTATTCAAAAGTAAATCATTTCATTCACTAATGTCTACTGTACCATTTTCCTAAATTTTGCTAGTATCTATGTACTATATTTCATGCATCTAGAATGAAATCATAAGTTATGAAACAAAACTAAAATTCCAAGCCATGCCACTACCTAGTCCTAAGTGACAAGTCATGCCAAAGAGTTTACAATCTAGACAAGTAACAACTTCTATACTTCATGCATAAAATCAAAATCACCTGTTTTTTCAAAGCTAAGCACAATGTCACATGCAACTACCTTACTCTTCTTATAAAACTAAACTAAAATTCCAAGCCATGAAACTACCTAGTCCTAAGTAACAAGTCATTCCAAAGAGTTTCCAATCTAGACAAGTAACAACTTATATACTTCATGCATAAAATCAAAATCGTCTATCTTTTCAAAGCTAAGTACAATGTCAAATGCAATTAACTTACTCTTCACCTAAAAGTATGTGTAATGCAATTGCTAATTTTCCAATTAGTATCTAAGTGCGAGTGGATTCTGACTGGCAAAAGTGAGCCCACCATCGGCACTAGATACTTTTTCATACTTGAAGGACTAACAAAACTTACAAATTTCTTTGCAGCTTTGATTATCCTCTTTCTTTGTTTATCCACAATATCCTAGAAATCTCAAATTTTGTGAATAGTACAAGTGTGGCACATGTATATATAACATTAATGACACTGGTCGGTGTCTCTAAACATCGGCCGGTGTTGCTAATTATATCGATCAGTGTCGAGAAACACCGATCGGTGTAGATGTATACCGGTCCATAAAATTGTATACCGATCGGTATGTTCTAAACTGGTAGGTATTATAAAATACCGGTTGGTATGGTATGAAGATACCAACCGATGTAAAGGTATACCAGTCAGGAATTGACTAGAGCTAGTTACGGATAAAAATTGCTACTGGGACGTTTTAAAATGCCCAGAGCAACTTTAAAAATGTTTTAAACATTTTAATACAGTGTTTTAAAACTAACGTTCTAATACCGTCGCAAATATGGAAGTTTTAAGATTTGTACATATTTTTCATAATGTATGAGGCCCCAGGGGGTGGGTCTTTTGGATGAGGGGGGGTAAAACAAAAAATACACTAAAATGTGAAAACCCATCTCCTTTCAAAATAATGTAACTTTTTCATGTGTTTCCTAAATTTCAAGCTATAAAGATGAAGCTCTTTTAGTGTAGAATACAACCATGTTAATTTGACTAATTTCTACTCATGGCATATTGTTAAATTCATCTCATACTCAAGATTTTGATAGGTTTTGTTACTAAAGGGAGTTGGCACCCCAGGGTTCAAGTAGCCAAGGTTTTTTCAACATCGTGCCCTTCTTCTCGTTAATAAGCTTGATGGCATACAAGTTGGTATTGGTGCTGTGTTTGGAGACTGCCATGAAGAGGTGGAGACCCAACCTATAGTGGTAGAGAAATAGCTCCTACCTAAGCACATAAGGCCTTTTCTATGCCTATCCATGGGCAGGGAGAGGAGAACTCAACTTGATAGCATATCATCGTTCTTCCATCAGGCAGCACTGGGAGAGAACTCAACTTGGTAGATAGCCGCTTGTAATTGAGCACAACCTTTGGCACTAACATTGTGCTCGATTACAAGGAGCTCACCACCCGGTTGAGTTCTCTCTCCTAGTGCCTTGAAGCTCCCTTGAAGGAAGTGACTATGAAGAAGGTTATGTTCAGTTACGAGGTGCTCGTATTGTCTCTTGCATACGAGGTGTTGAGGGTCAAAAGTGTAAGAAAGTGCTCACTATAAGGTGCTCGTATTATCCCTTGCATACAAGGCACCAGGTCAAAAGTGTAAGAAAGAGCTAACAAGGGTAAAAAGTGACACCACATCCCACCACAACAATGGTGCTGACAAGTGTTAAAAGTGTTTAAAGAAGTATCACAAAGACAAAGTGCTAGCATCTTTGGATGTAATCTCTTTTGTTAAATGTTTTCTTCCGATGTAATTTCTTTTGTTTCAATTTTGATGTAATACTATTATTGCTAAAACAATCGGATGTAATTTCTTTTGTTTCAATTTCAATGTAGTACCATTATCGCAAAAGCTATTGTTGTTGTTACTTCGGTAGTGAAAGTGGCTCTAATATCGCAAAAATGGCATATTTTTGCGCTCGTTTATATTTTATTGCAACCATAGGGATCGTTGCACAAGAAGCTGTTGAAAAAACTATTGTTACTATAGTGAAAATGGTTCACAAATGCCCTCATTTACTACAACCAGTGCGATTGCTACACAAGAAATTCTTACAACAAGAATAAAATAGCTGTAAAATAGGACTATATTTTCCTTAGCTTGAAACTAAAATAGCTCTAAAATAGCTCCAAGAACTAGTAGAAATTGTTGCACAAGGACTAGTAGGACTAAAATAGCTTCAAAATAAGAGTATACTTTCCTTGGTTTAGAACTATAATGACTCTAATAAACATCACGGTGCTTGCAAGCAAACTATCATAAATTACAAATGTCTACATTTTCCTTAGCTTGGAACTAAAATAGCTGTAAGAACTAGTGTGGTGGTTGTTTTGAGAAGTTATTACGTAAGGACTAATAGGTCTAAAATAGCTCCAAAATAAGACTATATTTTCCTTGGTTTAGAACTAAAATAGCTCCAACAACCAGCATGGTGGCTGCAGATATAGACCTTGAGGGGTCCCCATTAGGGATTGATATGCCATGGTGGACTTCATGAAAACGTGGTGGTCTCTCCATGCCAACATTATTGTTTGAGCTAGCATGGTGGTCATCGCAACAAAAGATTGTGTTGCACAGTGATAGATGGTGAATCTGGCCTAAGCCGCCTGAGAACTTATCATTGCATAGCCTTTTGTTCCAGCTTTGCCACCTGTCATTGGACACCGCACCCATGTAGATCATTAAAATTGAAGTCTGGCTTGGAGAGACCACCGTGCTAGTTCTTGGTGTACTAATGAGATGCAATCTATCATTCTGAACACCATTGTAGTGTAGTCTGGACTTATCATCGTGTAGACTTTTGCTGCATCTTTTCCCATGCAAATCATAGATTGGCTTGAAGACACCACCGTGCTAGTTTTTGGCATAATAATGAGATGCAATCTATCATTTTGAGCATCACCTCAATGTAGTCTTTGGCCTAACGAACTGCCATCGCCTAGAATTCAAGGTTGTCTTAGAGAGATCACCGCACTGGTTCTTGGAGTTATAGCTCCGTTACCCATTTTTATGCAGTACAAGAGGAGGTCTATGGCGACCAATGCACTAGCAAATAGAAGGAGATGTATGACAACCACCGCACTGGTTCTTGGAGTTATATATTTTTGTACCAAGGAAAATGTATTGCGTTGTGTAACCAAGCAAAATGCAATTGACAATATGACCCTTGAGGGGTATCCTTTAGGGGCAAGGGCCATATCGACATGCCATTTGGGTCATTGTTTGCTTAGGTGTAGCCATTTTTGGTGAGGTTCAGGGACTTTATTATAGATAGGTATCTTGCATGACCCATAACTTATGCATTGCTCAACAGAATTAGGCAAACTTTCTTTTCAAGTTGTAGTATGCATTCCAAACTTGAACATGAGAGAAAAAAATCATGGAATAAGTATTTGGAATGAGACCGTTAAAGCATTACAAGTGCTATGTTGCATGTGAAGCATGCATCATGAAGACTATAGGATATAGTTATTTATTCAAAAACATCAAAATTTTGTTCTATATATACATGCAACCAAGTAATCATTCTAAAGTACACTATGTGAGCTTCTCTTCAACCCAAGGACACACCTAAATGAGATAATTACGCATGGGTTAATGGGCCTCCAATGTTGTGATGCATACCCATTTGAGGGCACGCTCCGTAACATTTTTTTGATTTATTGAAAGCAAAACGGATTGAAAATTTGGAATCCAAACTATTGGGACTAGTGCATGGTGGTCTTAAAACATTGATAGTTGGTATTGGTATCTAGATCTACCCTAAAATGGAAGAAGTTGGAAAAGTGCAATGTGTGCATGTGCAATGATATTTTAATAAATCCAACACTATTTACAAATTTTACTTGTTTCTATTTCCATGCACTTGCTTGCTATATGGCTCATAAGCATTCTAAAGGTTATTGCAGTGGCCATGGAATCAATGGAACCATGCAACTCACCATGGCTTGGAAGAGAACCAAATAGAGGCTGTGAGACAAGAAAGCCAAAAAGCCAAGTCAAGGCACAAGGAACAGAGTGTGGGTTGAGGAAAGCACTGGCACGGTATGGAATCAGCACGGAAGATGCTTTTGCAACATCTACGAAGGGAGAAACAATGAGAAGAAAGAAGACTCTTTTAGAGATCAGTAGTAGCAAGAAGTGGTTGTAGATGCACGCATTCGATCATTGCCATTGGAGCAAATAACATGAGTTGTGGTGTCACGATTGGTGGGAGCATTCAAGGCAACAACATCAGGCCATTTAGGTGATTACCAGTCTCAAGTCTTCACAAGCTTTAGCCTCACCCTAAAGTTTGTAGAGTAACAACCCTACCAACACCTCGCATGCCCAAGAGGCGGTGCTCTCTAACCTGAGAAATGGCCCATAGAAAGTGAAAGGGGTGCATAGCTTAGATCAACTATCTGCAAAGAGGGTGACATTAGCTATGTTGGTGTCCCCTGAAACAAAGGAGAAATGGCTTGGGAACACAATGTTTAAGATGTTGCCAATCAGAAGGACCAACATGGCTCCAGCAGTGGTTGAATGTAGAGTAGAAGCAATGCATGATCATCCCAATCTGAGAAGTCTGTGGGCTTTAATAGAACGCAAGAAAAGGAGAGACAACCTAAGTGCGGAATTCATTGCTATAGTGATGATATTTTGGCATGAAAATACGAGAGTTTCTCCAAATATAAAGGACATCTGTAAGAAGCGGATGGGATGCAAGGTGTTTGAGGAGCACATCATACACATGCTAGATACAACGTAGGTTAGTGGTGCCTAAACCAGCTCGGTGGTTGTTTATGATTGAGATTTGGGATAGTTTACTTGTTTCATTTGTTAAACCAGGCTTGGACTAAATGTGATTTTCCTAAACTAGCCCGGTGGTTGGAACAGCATGCAACCATAGGCTGATTTAGCTCAATCGCCAGCTATGTGATTGTCCTGAACCAGTGTGGTTGAACAGACATTAGTTGTTGTCCAGCCCAGTGGCATGGTTGAGCAAAAATTAATAGCAATATATTTCGCAATATATTGTTATTTTACTAAACCAGCCCGGTGGTTGGAACATCATGCAACCGTTGGCTGCTTCAGCTAAATCATCAGTTATGTAATTGTCTTGAACCAGCCTGGTTGACATTAGTTATTGACCAGCTCGACAGTTGAAATTATTATGTTTCTTAGTACTTAAATTTGTTAAATTTATTTTCCTACTATTTAGGTCATATACCATTGTTAAATTGTGAAATTCAGAAATGTAAGGCAATATATTTTTATTTTCTAATGGTGAAATTCAGAAATGAAAAGCAATATTCTAATGGTGAAATTCAGAAATGAAAAACAATATACTTGTTATTGTCTAATATGTGAAGTTGAGACCATCAGGCTAAACCATCCCGGTGGTTGAGAAATTGTGACTATCCTAAACGTGTCCTAAACCAGCCCGATGATTGAAATTGTGACTGTCCTAAATATACTTTAATTAGATTGTGTTTTGTATTCTTTTAGTAGTAGCAAAAAGGGGGCTCATTGTTCTATTGTTCTTGCATGTTGGGTCAGTAGACGGAGTTGTCTCTCAAGTTTGTGGATCAAAATTCAGACATTTCAATTGGGCAGAGGAGCTTTGAGCATTGTAAGCCCTGCAACGTTAAGAAACTCAAAGATAGGAATTCTTGTTGTTGCAAAACACACATAGACTTCGACCTGGCCCAGTAAGCTATGAATGACTTGAGATTTGGTTGCGTTGGAGCATTGCTCCATGGGGATTGATGCTCATGCCTCCCCAATGAATGTGCAATCTATAGGCCACCTGAATCCTCATCACGTGTTGCAAGGGAGGGCATGTTTTGTAGCCTAAGGTCTCTATGAGAGCCAATGGTTTCTCCAAAGGGAGACCGTGAGGGGCATAGAATTGAATGCATTCGTGGCGCATGCAAGCATTGTAGTTTGAAGTTGAAGAAGAAGACATTCAATGTCTGTCCAAATGAAATGATGGAAGACAACCACGTTGCTCTAAAATGAAGAAGATTTGAGTCAATGTTGAAGGATCCTATAAAAAGAGATGGCTAATGTCATATAAGAGCACCCAGACAAGGGATCTTTTAGGTCACGTGGTTCAATTGATCCCAAAATATGTGCTTCACAATTTCACGAGCAACTGGTAGGATAAGCAGTTTAGGACATGCCTTGCCAATTTTCCCCGTCATAGATTTTACAAAAAATTATTCTTTTCAAAAACAAGATGAGATACAAAGTGCTCTCACTAGTACAACAAGTAGATAACAATTCTTGTGCATATCACGTACGGTCATTTACTTGATTCTTCCATGCCTGATGCTGATCTTCTTGCTGACTCACAAGAGTCCAAGTTAGTGCAATGCACTTACCATTTCTACATTTCAGATGATAGTGAACATGACATCCTATTCATGCAAATGATTTTCTACTTCATTGGGAATAGGTGAAAAAGAGAAATCCCCATGCAAAAAAAAAAAACAACATTGGGTGTGGTTAGATGGTGCTCCCTCTCAATTTAAATTAGCTCGTGGATTCTACTTCGTCTTAAGGTTCAAATCCCTGACCTGGTGTAGACAAGATGTGGAATTTCTTTGGGTCTAGCCATGGCAAGGGTGAACATGATGGATGTGTGGCGCTATTATTAAGCAAGCTCTGTTTAAACACCAATTAGCATGTCCTCAATAAAAACTCAATGATGCGCATGATTATGTAACATGGCTTACATCCAATCTCTCCATAGGCACACATTCAACATGTAGTAAACAAAGCCTTAAGAATGCTGGAGCACACAGTGTTCCATGAAGTGAAAGTGGATGAAGTAAAAAGGAGAAGCCGACATGATTGCGACGAGAAAATTAAAGGAGTTTGTGGTTTGCACAGCATATGGGGCTTTTCAAACAACCAACTGATTAAAACGAGAAGACTTTCTTGTTTCTGCAGTGCATGCATCATAGGGGATTATGATGATTGTGAAAACATTGCAACTGTGAAGACGTGGGAGCGAGTTCAAGTTTTCCCTCGACGTTTAAATGGAGTGAGAAACAATGGAGAGACAAATGACTCGCCATATTTTGGGGAGACAAGTACAAACTACTACATAAGAGTCCACAAACATGTGTGTACTCTCATCTAGTAAGAGATATTAAGTTCTAGATGCAACATGTGCCACAATGAAAGAAGGGCAAGAGTGTCTTCAAATTGGATTTAGACATGCATGAGCACATCTTGGGGTATCTTGGAGCGATGGACGAGGACGACTGAGATAGTACTAAGAAAATGTATGTAGTCTCATTGTAGGAAAACAATATGTCCATTTGTCCTACAAAATGGAATTTGTATTTGAGAATGCTTTTTTTAGTATATCCCAAACAACCACCGTGCTGGTTTTATTAAATTATTTTTATAAATCCCAAACAGCCTAATCCCATGATTGTTTTTAGTATATTCCAACAACCACCATGTTGGTTTCCCATAATGAATCCACACATCCAATCATCTTGTAATAATAGAAGCAAACCACTACGTTGGTGGCTATTAATATCCTAGTGCCAACCAACCACCGCGCTAGCGATAACTTATCTTGCACTAATCCTACACTACTGCCGTGCTATCCCTACACTACTGCCGTGCTATCCTAAAATTTGTTGCATAGTGCTATACTAAAATAGTGCCCTTTAGACTGTTTATCGTTTCATTAACTGTCAGATTTCATCCCATGCTTGCTTTTAGTATATCCCAACAACCACAGTGCTGGTTTCCCATAACGAATCCACACATTCTACAAATCCATTCATGTTGTGATAATAGAAGCAAACCATTGTGCTGGTGGCTGTTCATATCCTAGTGCAACCAACCACCGCATTGGTGAAAACTTATTCTGCATCTCGGGGGGGTCACTCATCATATGTAACCCTATCACGTGAGTTCAAAAGAAGGATATTTTTTATTCCTAAAATTTACATAAATAAATATACATAAGGGACTATTTAACATAGTTTTGGAAAAAATTTACAGATTTGTATAGAAAAGGGGTACATTTTATTAATGAAAAAATTTACTTATAAGGGATTTTAAATATAGGCCTTGAACGCACGTGATATAGAGGGTTTATACATAGTGACCCCCCTGAGTTCTGCATTAATCTTGTACTACTACCGTGCTATCCCGACATGACTTTCATGCTATCCTAAAATTTATTGCACAGTGCTAGTGCTCTTTAGACTGGTTATCGTTAATCGTCATATTTCAACCACCAGGCTACTTAAAACATTTAAGCACTAACATGGAAGCAGCTCGATACAAAATCAGGTATTACGAGCACCATGAGAATAACCACAAGTTCAAGAAATGTCTGCAATATTTTTATTATTTCAAAACACAATGACATTTTGCTTTTTCAAAGAAATTCGAGACTCCCAACTATCTTATTAGCCTCTCTATGGCAAGCATCTCCCAGCTCTTGAGGCCTATTTGCTGCACAATGGCAGACCTCTTCACACACTCGGATTACACACTGCTTGCTTGACTTTGTTGACTTATATGCCCATAGTAACTCCTCCTTTTGCTAGGGGTCCTATTCATCTTGGTCTTTGTGCTCTATACATCTTCACCTCTATCATGTCCTTCCAAAAGAAACCTACATCATGAGCTTGACAAGTACCTTAAAGGAGTATGAAAAACAATAGCCAGGGAAATTAATATTCAACGTCTGTGCTGACTCCAAGTAATACACCCACCACCAAAGGATGTCCTCCTTGTAGCTATTTTCCTCTTTCTCTGGGTCAATTTCTATAAGGATGCCATGCAACATCATTTTCAGATAGAACAAGAGCATTCCAAAGTTATTTGGGTATGCCATTTATTCATTGTAGGTGGATCTGTGTACAGAGTTTTGGGGCTAGGTTTTGTAATGGGCTCTTAGTTGTGTCTGCAGTGCACTTAAATAGGAAGAGAGTTCATTAAACTCGACCTTCTCATTCTTAATCTCATGCTAGCTATCTAATTGAAATCTTTCATCTCACATTAATTGTCTAATCGAAATATTTCATCTCACATTAGTACACTAATTGAAATCTTTTAGTCTCACATTAATGATCTAATCGAAATCTTTCGTCTCACATTACTTGTCAAATCGAAATCTTTCATCTCATTATTATCACTGTGCTAGCATGGATCAAAAGACACTATCTAGTCACATAGTTGAGAAAACATTGCCCAAGTAAACTTTGGAGAAGATTAACAATTCGATAGATTACACACAGATTACATAGATTACAATCTCAAAGATTCCTTTACTTCAGATTACATATCAAGGACTCCTTGTTGAGCTCCCCAATTGTAGGCTCATGGCCCTCCTTGATTCTTTCCAGAATGGGGTTGGTTCGTTCCTGTAGGAACCCGGCCCCTCCCTTCATGCCACTTCCTCTTTCCTTGATTTGAGCTTCTTGGTTGTAGGCTCAGCCCTTCTTGCTCCTTTCCTGAAGGGGGATGGTTCCTCCCTTCAGGCTCCTTTTCCTTATAGCCAGGCTTGGTCTTGGCCTTCTTCAATTTGGGCTCCTTGTCTTTAAGATCTTTTGCCCAAATGGTAAATTGAGCTACAGCATCTACTTTCTCAGTGTAGATAGCTGTAGTAGGTAGGCACATTTGATCTGTCCATGATTTGGGCAATGGCAAATGGCGTTCTCTACATAGCGATTTTGTTTGGACAAACACTCCAAAGCAAAAAACCTGCATAGGGTGGTAGCATGCAAGCCATCGGATACAACAATCATCTATGATGGGGGTATGGCAGACCATGCATTTTGGACCCTGTTGCATAGCAGGATAGGCATCTGATTTAACTATTGTGGCCGTCAATACCACAATCTTGCTCTATACATGATGAAGTTGCTTCTTGATTCGTTCCTCCCTCATCCTAAGGCTGCGAATGTTCTCCTTCATCTCTGGCACTTTTGGCTCACTCTATGCAACAACTTCATCTGAATCCCTCAAAATCTCTCTGGACTACAGACTGCTTTTCATAACTATTGAAAGCCACAGCAAGCTCGTGCAAACATCTATCCTAATCTTCTTGTAGGGTCTTGTAGCTTGCTCTTTGGACTTCCAATAGTGTTTTGAAAAAACAACCCTCACTGTGGCTGCTGTAAATTGCTCCACCCTGGTGGCTTGAACTTGCTCCACTGTGGTGGCTAGAACTTGCTCCACCGTGGCTGCTCTCTGCATCCTTCTTGGCTTGGGGTGCTGCCTCATTGGCTTCTCCACCCTGGCTCCTCTCTGCCCCATCCTTCCTAGCAGTTCCTGCATCACTCTGGTTTCTGCATTCTCTCTTTTTCATCTCCTCTATCATTTGGTCCTTTTCAATGTTCAATGCATTCTGCATGTTGCAAACCTATTTGTAAAGACCCTCCTTTTTGGCTCTCTAGTCTTCAAGATCCTTTCGCATCTTTTCTAGCTCGTTGTCTGCCATGTCTCACCTCTTTGAGCCTATCTCGGAGCTCCTTTATGCGCTTCTTTGCTTCTTCTCTTCTATGGCTTTCCATGTCGACCAATTTTGTAGCAGCCTCAGCTTGATCTTGTGCCTACAAGGCCCTCACTTGTGCCTCTTATGCTTTGGGTTTTGCACCTTCCTTGAGACATTTCTCAAGTTGCATTGCCTTTGCTACATCGATGGCTTTCTCTTGTAGAAAAGTCACCTTTTGAGACATCTGCTTGTCAAATTGCTTGAAAATCCCTTTCAAGGTAGATGCCATCAGGCATTGAAACTCTAGCAGACTGAGATGAAAATTGGGATTTGCCATCCACATAATTTTTTAGGTTGGTCAACACGCTCTTGGAGATCACCCTTCAGAAAGATACATCATGTCCTTTCAGTTGCTCTACTGCTGCTTGAATCTGCTAGAACTTCAGGGTTCCTCTTGTATCTAGAGAGAAGTGAATGGTCTTCTTCAGCACATATTTGAGGTTTATTGGCAAGCTCAAAATCTTGACTCCACCATCTTTACTGATCTGAGCTTTGGGGTATATGTCTAGAATATCATGTCTCTTCCACTGCTTCTCGAGAAAGTGTGCTTATGAACTACCTTCAGAAATTCCTAGAGCATTTCAATCACGCTTTCATTGATGGTAATCTTCTGACATTGACAGAAAAGTTTCCCCTCCATGTTCACCACCTGTACCAATCTGGTAAAGTTTTGGAGAGCATCCAAATTGGGCTTTTGAAGAGCAAGAGAGGAGCTTCCATATGTCATGATTTTAAGATCAAGGAAGGAGGGGCTCTCACACTGTGTTGCAAAGGGGGAGGAAAGATTATGTGAGGAGCTCCTAGACTATGCAGGGTCCATTAGGAGAGGGGATAGAAGTTGCAGAAAGAGTGCAAGGGAGATGGAAATGGTCGAGAGGGATAGAAGATGAAACAGTGAAGGAATGGAATGTCAAAGTGAGGGATCAAGGAGGATCAAAGCACCACAAGAGAGACATAGGGTAGCAAAGACTCAATCTATTGCAATGTGTGTACTCAACAATACATGATAGGCTTCTTATATAGAGAGAGCCTTTAGAATAGTCAAACCATGTGGGATCCTCTCATCCACATCTCTCCTTGTGGATATCCTCAATCCACATCTCCACATCATGTAGTCCACATCCTAGGGTGGCTACTTTAATTCTTTCCTATACCATATCTTAGCCCTTTAATCTATGTGCTCATGGCACCATATCTCAACACCTCCCCTTGGTGCCATGATGCTTTGGCTACTGCAAGGTGGTCAAATGTGAGTTACAAATCCATCACCTCCCCTTAGTGCATCTATTGCTACTTAAGGTGGTCAAGTGTGGCTCTTACATGTCAATACCTCCCCTGGGTGCTTTCATAGCTACTCTCAGGTGGTCAGGCTTGATTTACAAAATATAGGCAAGGTTGGCAAGGTATTTGTTTCTCAATACATTCCATTGATGTCACCTTTTGGCTCATGGCTTGATGACGATGCTGTGTAGTTGACTTGCTGGTTCTTCAATCTGCAATCTTCTTCCTTGTGTCCCAGCTTCTTGCAATGGTGACACTTTGGTTTGTTCTTCAATCTGCAATCACTTTGATAGTGACCCATCCTTTCGCAATGGTAGCACTTCGTTGATGTTTTACTGAATAGTACTTATTCTTCATTATAGCTGTTGCGTGTTGATGTCGATGTCGATGTCAATGCCTTCAACTCTCTTTTGTTTTCAAGAAGAGAGGATACACATTCCTCAAGCTCTTCAAAGTGGTTGTCAGTGCACTGTACTTTGCAGGCATGCTTTTAAGGAGAATTGCAAGTGCATCTTTCTCTCCTACTTTTGCATTTATGCCCTCTAGTTGGGTCATAATGCTTTTGATTTTGTTGACAAATTGTGCCATGGATTCATTGAAGCCCATGTGCATACCATAGAATTCAATCTTAAGATGGATTTCTTGGTTGTTGGCTTTTCCACCAAACACTGTGTTCAACTCATCCCATGCATCCTTGGCATGATCCTTAGAGTCTATATGATGAATTATGTTTGGACCCAAGTGCAAACCAATGAGTGATTGTGCTGCTTCATCTTTTTCCGTCGAGGCATCATTTTGTGCAGTGGGTATTTCATCTTTTACAGTCTTCCAAAGCTTTTGATGCATCAAGATATACCTCATTTGTGTAGACCACGTGTGGAATCCTTCCCCAATGAACTTCTTAACAGTTGGGGTGCGTATTGCCATTGCAAAGGTCTTACCAGTTGAAGATACTTTCAAATCTAGCCATGTCTAATTGCATACAAAAAATCTCAGTTGACAGGTGCATAGAGCTCAAAAAATCGGTTATTTTTTCCTTTTTGGAGCGTGTGCAAATTCTTTCTAGATTGAGAGTTATGATTTGTCGAAGATTTTGTGGAGAAGGGGGGGGCTTTGCTAATGTGGCACAGGGATTCACATGTAGAATTCCATACTGTGCTTAGCAAGGGTTACTGTGTGCTTAGGTGGCATGATGATGTGGCATTAACCTAACCTTAAGACTTTAACCATGGTTTAACTTAACCACGGTTCGTTTGACCCTAACCATGGTGAACCTTTACCATAGTTATTTTGACCACAGTTACCTGACTAGTGAGTTAACTCAACTCAAACAAGGCTACTTGTGATCTGCCACGTGTTAAAATTGTAGGAAGCTTAGGCTTGTGGAAGGAATTCTAAGCAGAGACGGCGTTGCGATTTTGGAAGGTTATAGGGAGCTCAGAGGCATGCTAGAAGGTCGCAGTAGGGAGTTCATTGACAACGAGGTCGATGAGCTGCTGTGCATAGCTATAGCCAAGAGACTAGGCAGAGGGACTTGGGGCCAGTGACGCTCGACTAAACGAGAGGTTGGAGCCAGCGTATGGAGTTCATTGGGCTGTGCCTCAGGTAGATCTCTCAGCGCCTATGGATAGTCAGAGATGCAGCAGGAGGCATGTCGAGGTCGTTGTTGGCGTAGCGGGCTAGAGGCTCTATAGAGCTTTGTGGTGAGTAGCTGGTCATTGGAGGTAGCACAAGTGCTAAAGCTGGAGTCACTGCTGCTGCTGCTGTAGATTCGAGCTTTGCTTGTGATAGGAGCCTCTTGTTGGTGAGCAACGTAGGATGCAAGGATAGTTTTGCAAGTTTGTCTACACGGAGGTGAAGCAAGCACACATCCTCTTACTCATATATGCCCACATGCCATGGATATTGCAGCCAAAAGTAGTTTTACATCTCTCAATGGCTCGGAATGAAGCAACCAGATAGCTCCACGAATCATTATCCTAGTTCATCAGCTAGAGGTGAAGCAAAAAAGATGTCATGGATTCTACAACTCAACAACGAAGAGATTTTAGTTAGCTGTAGCTTGTTGTCGGCTCCTGGCATTGAGTAGAGGCCCGAGGGGCAGGGACGCCATATGTTAGGTGGACATAGAGCATTCTCTCACTGGAAGAGATAGAATGAATGGATATATCTTTCAATCAAATGGATGGAAATCTGCCAATGGAAATGAACTCTCAAACTCTCAATCACTCTCACTCTGTCAAGAATCGCAATGCCTCAGTGGAAGGCAAGGGAGCTCTAATACCATGTCAAAGTGAGGGATTAAGGAAAATCAAAGCACCACAAGAGAGACATAGGGTAGCAACTCAATCTATTGCAATGTGTGTACTCAACAATACATGATAGGCTTCTTATATAGAGAGAGCCTTTAGAATAGTCAAACCATGTAGGATCCTCTCATCCACATCTCTCCTTGTGGATATTCCCAATCCACATCTCCACATCATGTAGTCCACATCCTAGGGTGGCTACTTTAATTCTTTCCTATACCATACCTTAGCCCTTTAATCTATGTGCTCATGGCACCATATCTCAACATGGAATAGTTGACACTTGAGTTTGCAGTCCGATTGCAGTCCGATTGCAAGGGAGAAAGAAATGGTTGAGAGGGATAGAAGATGAAGCAGTGAAGGAAATGGAATAGTGGAGGCTTGAGATTGCAAGGGAGAATGAAATGTTCGAGAGGTAGAAGATGAAATGGTTAAGGGAATGGAATACTGCTTTCTAGCCCACGCCGACTACACTATCAAGGTGAGAGCCACCGTAGTGGTTGTAGCCAGACTACACTATCAAGGTGAGAGCCACTATGGTGGCTGGTCCAAATTTTAATAATTTAAGGCGACAGTACAGACTTGGATGGTAATGAATGTTTAGAGGTGGTGGCATCTAAGATTCCCAGCCATGTCTCAGTTAATTACCAGCCTTGCAGTGGCCTGCACTTACTCAGATACTAGCTACCACCATCGGGCTTGCATGCATGATTACTACGAGTGTAGTAAATTGCCAGTCAGTATGCTTGCATGCTCATGAGAGTACTATTCCACTGTGCCCAACATGCATGATCAATATGAGTGCAGTAAAAATTACCAATCACCAAGCTCGCATGATCAGTAGAGAACTAGAGTGCATGGTAATGATTGATTAGAGCTTCATGATTTACCTTTGTGGGAATTATTACTCAGTGGTGGTGGCTCTCATCAGCCACGTCTGTCGTGGCTAAGATTCCACTGAGCTAGTAGTTAATTACCAGCCACTGGAGTGGCACCACATGGCATCTTCTTCATGATTGGTGCCTAAGAATCCACCGTGGTGGCCTACAATTAATATAGATGGAACCTCGGGCTCCAACCACCACGATGGCTCAAACTTTATAATATAAATAAGATCTGTGGCATTTGGCATTTTACTTATACATTTCTCTGATCCACCCATGCTTTGCTACTTTGCTCCACACACTCTGCTACTTTGCTCCACACCCCTCCTCTAGCTCTTTTCTGCCCCTGCTCTACTTTGCTCCACGCTCGCTCCTCTAACTCTCATCAATCATTTGCTCACATGCTCATCTACTGCTCACCCACTCATCTTTAGCATGCCTACTACCACCCCCCCTCGATGCTCTGTGATCCCAATGTTATATGCCTTCTCATATAAGGTGATCGCTTTGCACTCACTTGGAGTAGAAATGTTGGCACTGGTGGAGACCCTTCGTTCCCACAGTCGATTCCCCACACATTTGAATGTCATCACCTTAGATGACATGCTCACACTAGGCGATGATAGGTTGCCAGGCCAAAGACTGCACTGAGGCAATGCTCAAAATGATAGATTGCATCTCATTATTATGCCAAAAACTAGCGCGATGGTCTCTCCAAGCCAACCTATGATTTGCATGGACTACGGGAAAATATGCGGCAAAAGGCTGCATGATGACAGGTAATTAGGCTAGAGACTACATTGCGGTGGTGTGCAGATTGATGGATTGCGTCTAATTATCATACCAAGAACTGGCATGGTGGTATCTCCAAGCCAATCTTCAAATTTACTAATCTGCATGGGTGCGTACCCAGTGACAGGTGGTAAAGATGCAGCAAAAGGTTGTGTGATGATAAGTGATCAGGCGGCATAGGCCAAAGACTACATTGCATGAAGCAGTGCAGAGATGTGATGTGTCGAGCTATGCGGTGTTCTAAACTAATAGATTGCATCTCATTATTATGCCAGTGCACTTCATGATGTCGGGAAAATTTTCGGCGAGAGTGTGGGTCTGCGCAAAATTCAAATATTCACCCAGGAGTGCATCGCATCATCGCAGCCCCAAAATGGCCCCGAAAATAGTTCCACGATTGGCTACACCCAAGCAAATGTTGACCCATTTCTGTCTAGTGGCATCCTTGATATTGTATAATGCATGTCAATATGGCCCTTTCCCCTAGAGGGGACCCCTCAAGGGCCATATCATCAATTGCATTTTTTTAAAGTTTAATTGTATTTTTCTAGATGTATCTCCATGCAACCACAACGGTGGGTCATTGGAGTTATTTTAGCACTATTTTGGTCATAAACCAAGGAAATTGTAGACTTCCTTCTTTACTAGAATTTTAGTCCTTGTTGTAGTAAATCTAAATGAGGGCAAAAGTACAATTTACTGAGTGAAAATTGAGCAAAAGAGATTACAATGTACATCTATGTCCAATAATAGACTATATTAAAATTAACAACTTATACCAATCAAAAATGGAATAGAGGATCTTATATTTATAAAAACTCGACAATTGCTGAGAGCCTTAAAGGCCAAAAGATTATAGCTAGCAACCATAACCATTCAAATATAAAAGCTATGCATACTAAGAGCCTCAAATTGAATAAAAAGAGATTACGTAAATGTAATAAAAACTCAGCAATTGCTGAGAGCCTTAGAGACCAAAACATTACATCCAATGAGCCAAAAGATCATTGAGAGCCTTAGAGGCCAAAAGATTACATCCATCCATTGTTGCTCAGAGCCTTGTCTGAGCAAGAGGAAATTTGTACAACTCAGTTTTCCGCCATCCTAGCTTGTTGCATTAAAAAGTTTTAGGGAGCCAAAGGAGGATATGATGGAGAGGTCGAAGACCATGCACATTGCCAAGACTCAAATTACGGCCCCCCCAACAAGTCAAGAGTACTCTGCTTTGAAAATATTGAGGCCTTCGTCGACATCTAGGGGGAACCCATATAGCATAGCCATAAAGAGGTGCTTTGTGAGCATGTCATCTAAGGTGATGACATGTAGATGTGGGGGGAATCGACTGTGGGAATGAAGGGTCTCCACTAGTGCCATCATTTCTACTCCAGGTGAGTGCAATGCAATCACCTTATATAAGAAGGTAGATAACATTGGGATCACAGAGCATCGAGGGAGGGTGGTAGTACACATGGTGAAGATGAGTGGGTGAGTAGCAGATGAGCAGGGGAGGAGATGAGTGACAAGAGATGGAGAAGGGAGTGTGGAGCAAAGTAGAGCAGGGACGAAAAAGAGCTAGAGGAGGAGTATAGAGCAAATTAGCAGAGCGTGTGGAGAAAAGTAGAAGAGTAGGGGTAGATGAGAGCAATGTAGTAAAATTCCAAATGCCACGAATCTTATATATTATAAAGTTTGAGCTGCCATGGTGGTTGGAGCTCGGGGTTCCATCCATATTAATTACAATTCACCACAGTGGAATCTTAGGCGCCAACCCAGAGGGGCTGGTAATCATGAAGTAGATGCCATGTGGTGGGTGAGCAGGCCACTCTGGTGGCTGGTAATTAACTACCAAACCGATGGAATCTTGGCCATGATAGACATGGCTAATGAGAACCACCACCACAGGGCAGTAATTTCCACAAAGGTAAATCATGAAGCTCTAATCGCTCATTACCATGCACTCTAGTTCTCTACTAAGCATGTGAGCCTGGTGATTGGTAATTTTTATTGCACTCATAGTGATCATGCAAGATTAAGTCTGATGGTCAGTAAGCGGTGGCTGGTAATTTTAACTACCAACCCAGTGGAATTGTAGCCATCATAGACATGGCTATAATCACTCATTACCATGCACTCTAGTACCCTGCTGAGCATGTGAGCCTAGTGATTAGTAATTTTTAGTGCACTTGTATTGATCATGCATGCTTAAGCCGAGTGGTGGGTGAGTGGTGGCTGGTAATTTTAAATGCCATCCCGGTGGAATCTTAGCCCATGGCAGAGGTGGTTGATGAGAGCCACCACCACCATGCCATAATTCCCACAAAACTAAATTATGAAACCTAATCACCTCTAATCCCTCATTACCATGCACTCTAGTACTCTCCTGAGCATGCAAGCCAGTGACTGGTAATTTACTGCACTTGTAGTAATCATGCATGCAATCCTTGGTGGTAACTGGAAGGTGAGTAGTTGTGGACCACTCTACGGTGGCTGGTAATTAACTGCTAGCCCAGAGGATCTTAGCTGCCACCACAGACGTGGCTTGGAATCTTAGATGCCACAACCTCTAATCACTCATTACAATGCAAGTTAGTACTACCACCTTGAATTAATCAAAATTTGGGCCAACCACTGTGGCGGCTCTCACCTTGAAAGTGTAGTCAAGCTACAACCACTATTCCATTTCCTTAACCATTTCATCTTCTATCCCTCTCAGCCATTTTGTTCTCCCTTGCAATTAGACTACAAACTCAAGCCTCCACTATTCCATTTCCTTTGTTGTTTCATCTTCTATTCCTCTCAACCATTTCTTTCTCCCTTACAATCAAACTACAAACTCAAGCCTCCACTATTCCATTTCCTTCACGGTTTCATCTTCTATCCCTGTTGACCATTTCTATCTCCCTTGCACTCTTCTACAACTCCTATCCCCTCTTATAATGGACCTTGCACAATCCAGGAGCTCCTCACACAATCTTTCCTCCCTCTCTGTAGCACAGTGTGAGAGCCCCTCCTCCCTTGATCTTGAAATCATGACATATGGGAGCTCCTCTCTCGCTCTTCAAAAGCTCAATTTGGATGCTCTCCAAAACTTCACTAGGTTGGTTCAGGTGGTGAACATGGAGGGGAAACTTGTCTGTCAAGGTCAGAAGATTACTATCAATGAAAGCGTGATTGAAAATGCTCTAGGAATTTCTGGAGGCAACTTGTAAGCACACTTTCTCGAGAAGCAGTGGAAAAGATTGGATATTCTAGACATATACCCCAATGCTCAGATCTAGTAAAGATGGTGGAGATTTTGAGCCTACCAATAGACCTCCAAGATGTGTTGAAGAAGACCATTCACTTCTTTCCTGATATGAGAGGAACCATAAAGTTCTGGCAGATTCAAGCAGCAGTGGAGCAACTAAAAGGACGTGATGTATCTTTCCTCAAGGGTGATCTCCAAGAGTGTGTTAGTAATCCTGA
This sequence comes from Dipteris shenzhenensis, assembly GCF_047967505.1. NCBI lineage: Eukaryota > Viridiplantae > Streptophyta > Polypodiopsida > Gleicheniales > Dipteridaceae > Dipteris > Dipteris shenzhenensis. The sequence goes on from NC_141616.1 coordinate 9,083,909, forward strand.
AAAATTGCGTGGATGGCAAATCCCAATTGTCATCTCAGTCTACTCGAGTTGCAATGCACCTGATGGCATCTACCCTAAAAGGGATTTTCGAGCAATTTGATAAGCAGATGTCTAAGAAGGTGACTTTTCTACAAGAGAAAGCCACCGATGCAGCAAAGGCAGTGCAACTTGAGAAAAGTCTTAGGGAAGGTGCAAAAGCCAAGGTAGAGGAGGCACAAGCAAGGGCCCTATAGGCACAAGAGCGAGTTAAGGCCGCTACAAAAATGGTTGACATGGAAAGGCATAGAAGAGAAGAAGCAGGGAAGCACATAAAGGAGCTCCAAGATAGGCTCAAAGAAGTGAGAAGTAATGGGGACATCATGGACAAGGAGCTAGCAATAAAGTGAAAGGAGCTTGAAGATCAGAGAGTTGAAAAGGAGGGTCTTTACAAATGGCTTTGCAACCTGCAGAATGGATTGAACATTGAAAAAGTCCAGATGATGGAGGAGCTAAAAAGGGAGAATGCAAAAACCAAAAAGGTGATGCAGGAACTGCAAGAGAGCTTCAAGGCTAGGAAGGATGGGGTAGAGAGCAGCTTAGGGTGGAGAAGAAAACGAGGAAGCTTTCCAAGCTAGGAAGGATGTAGAGAGCATCCACCATGGTGGAGCAAGTTGTAGTAGCCATGGTGGAGCAAGCTACAACACCCACAGTGAGGGTTGTTTTTTTGAAATACTATTGGAAGTCCAAAGAGTAACCTACACGACCCTACAACAAGATTATGATAGGGATGTGTAGAGCTTTGTCGTGGCTTTCGATAATTATGAAAAGTAGCCCGTCATCCTCAGAGATTTCCAAACTAGAGTGGAAGTCTTGGAAACGGCCTATGTTAATGTTTTTGAGCAATTTAAGCAGCTTCAATACATGCTGAGGGATTCAGATGTAGTTGGTGCACAGAGTGACCAAAGAGTGGAGGAGATGAAGGAGAACATCTGTAGCCTTAGTGTGGGGGTTAAAGGTCACTGTGCCTTTACCTCAGTTATGTACAATACTCAAACACATATATAGATGAATGTAAAAGAAGATTACGGTGTTCTACACCCACCAAAACTTGTGTGGCTCTCTCTTTCTCTCTCTTCATCTTCCATTATTGCTTCCGTTGAGAGCACTCTCAACTGGTATCAGAGCCTGGGTGATCTAGCTAAGCGTGCGTGAATGCCTAGAAGCTTAGCAGCTCTATGGGAGGAAGGAGAAGCTTTGTGGGAAGCTTTGTGGGTGACTTTACTTGCATCTGAGTGTGTAGAGACCTTGGAGGAACCTTTGGAAAAGTCACTTTGGCTTTACAAAGTGGTTTTGAGAGCCTGTTAAGTGTTTTCAAAGAAAAAGTCGTTTTTTAAGCTTTTCCCTGTTCCGTTCGACGACAGAGACTCCGTATTGACTTGTAGAGGCAATTATTGCTTGCTTTTGGTATCCACTTCACTTCAAGAGCTTGGAAACACCTTCATTCTTGAATTTAGGATCATTTCATTGGATTTCTGACTCACTGTGCCAGTTCCTACTTTTTTTTGCTCGGGTGTTGGAACTCAAGTTTGGAGCAACCTTTTACTGATCTATCAGTTCCAATAGACTCAAGAGGTCCTAAAACTTCTATGTTGCTCATCATTTGCACTCCGATGGAGTTTACAAATAGTTTTGTTTCCAAGAACGTTTTTTAGTCCGTGTGTTGGACTTAGTGATTGAGACCACGGTTTCCAAAACTAGCTATCCCATTGCGTTCCAGACGCCCAAAGACCCTTACCTGTCAGTTCTTGCGCGATTCAGTGGAGTATTTTCAGAGTTATAGATCTCTGTGTATTCGATTTCTTCTCTCTATTATGCATTTTTCATTCTAAGGTTTTGAAACTTTAGATTTATGCCACATGGTAGTGGATAAGTGTTGACTCCTATTTCTCACTCATCGGTTGGGATTTTGGAGTTCTGACAGAAGAGAGATATTTGTAGATTTTCTTACTGAGTCCGATTATGCAATGGTGCCCATGTTTTAAGGCATCTCAAGTTCTATTTTCAGTAGTGGTCTTTTCCGTGGGACCATGATTTCTTGAGCACACCTTATGCAGATCACTTTGGTTGCAGTTTGAGCCATGTGCGCTCATTCGTGGTGTGAATTGGGTTGTAGTGGATAATTTATAGACCATTTGGATGCATTGCAATCCTTATTGGATGCACTGATAGGCCCAGATTGCCTTATGGGATGCTATTTTTATGGACGCTTTGCACATGGATGCTATATTATGCTGAGGGATAGCTTTGACACATTATAGGTGATGCACTAATAGTGTTATGCTCTCTTGAATGAGATATTATTGATGCATATGCCCATGGACGGTTTTTATGCTTGAGCCATTTGGCACCTATTGGCATTTTGGATTGCCATTGCAGTTGGCATTTTCTTTTGGGCCAGATTTGCTCATATGGATGCATAGTACATGCACATGAGTCAGCTGCATCTTTTGATGCTTTGAGCTTTGAGTTTTGGTGATATTTCAGTCTATTGTGGCATACACATTTGGGTGCACCTAGTATTTGGTGTGATTCTCTCTTACAGGCACTAGCATTTGGGATTTTGCTTTATTTGCATTATGGCATCCTCTTCCATGTCTGAAAAGTAGTTTTTCAACATTAAAAAGTTTGATGGGACAAACTTTTCTTTGTGGAAAGAACAGATAAGGGATGTGCTTATTCAAAAGAAGCAGATTAAACCCTTGGCAGGGATTGAAGCTAAGCCTGCAAATATGTCTAAGGATGATTGGAATGAGTTGGATGCATTAGCAAAGTCTACTATTAGACTTCATCTTGTAGAGTCAGTTTATTTCACAGTAGTAAATGAGCAGACTACGGAAGATTTGTGGAAGAAACTATGTGCCACTTATGAGAAGGAAACTGCCTCTAATAAAGTTTACCTCATGAAGAGGTTGTTTGAGTTGCAGATGAAGGAAGGGGTCTCCATTGCTTCTCACTTGAATGAATTCAATATTATTTTTAACCAGCTTTAGGCTCAGAAGATGAATTTTGATGCGGAGACTAAGGCAATATTTCTCTTATGTTCATTGCCATCCTCATGGGATACCTTTCATACAGCTGTCAGTAACTCTGCACCTGGTGGAGTACTAAAATTTGATGATGTTGTGGGTAGCTTATTGGCCGAGGAGATTAGACAAAAGTCTATGGATGGCAACAAGCAGGATGCAGCCTTAAATGTGCAAAGGGGCAAATCATAGTTCAGGGGGAAGTCCCAAGAAAGAGGGAAGTCTTGTAGCAAATCTAGGGCATGGAACATTGAGTCTTACCACTATGGCAAGAAGGGCCATATGAAAAAGGATTGCTACAAGCTGAAAAGAGAGAAAAAGGATAAGAAAAAGAATGCAAATTGGGGTGCAAATCAAAAGGAAGAGAGTCCAAGGGAGGACAAAGGAAAAGTGAAGATTGTGGAGATCAATGTAGTCACACATGATAGTGACAATGACGTTCTCTTCATGTCTAGTTTATCTGCAGAGTTGCTTACCACTTCAGATGATTCATATTACCAGGATTGGATTTTGGATTTTGGTGCTTCATTCCATGTTACTCCCCATAGGGAATGGTTCTCCACTTATGACAGTGGAAAGACAGGTTGTGTGCATCTTGGAAATAACTATGCATGTGACATAGTGGGAGTAGGTGACATAAATTTTTCTTTTGCAAATGGGTCTACATTTATTTTGAAACATGTGAGACATGTGCCTAGGTTGACCAAGAGTCTTATTTCAATGGGTCAGCTAGACGATGCTGGTTTGCACACCACTTTTGGCTTTCAGAGTTGGAAAATTCAGAAGGGCTCTATGCTTTTGGCCAGGGGTGTCAAGTGTGGGACTTTGTATCCCTTACATGTATCAAGGGTATTTGATCATGTTGTTGCAATAACCGAGTAGCCAAGCATTTCTTTGTGGCATTGCAGGTTGGGGCACATGAGCCAAAATGGAATGAAACTCTTATGCCGTTTGGGTTATGTACCGCATTTGAGTTTCTTTGATTTTGAATTTTGTGAGCACTGTCTCTATGGGAAGAAGACTAAATCAACCCATAAAAGAAGGGGAAAGAAAGAGTTTGAAAAGCTTGATTTGGTGCATTCAGATGTATGTGGTCCCATGCCTACACGGTCATTAGGCAGGGCTGAACACTATGTGACATTCATTGATGATGCAACTAGGAAAGTGTGGGCTTATGCTATAGCTCGGAAGACTGATGTGTTCCATGTATTTTAAAAATGGCTAGCCTTGGGTGAGAATCAGTCAGGTAGAATGCTTAAATGCCTACGGACTGACAATGGTGGAGAGTATCTCTCTCATCATGACTTTTAACATTTTTGTGATACACATGGGATTAAGAGGGAGCTCACATCCCCTCATACTCTAGAGCAAAATCCAGTTGCAGAGAAAAGATGAAACGTACCATTCAAGAAAGGTTGCAATGCATGCTTTCCAATGCAAGTCTTTCTGGTGGTTTTTGGGCTGAGGCAATGAAGACTGCAGTGCATGTGATCAGTAAGAGTTTGGATGGTGGTATTCCTGAAGAGGCATGGAGTGGCAAGAAGCCCTCTTACTCTCATTTGCATATGGGTGTGAGCCATATGCACATGTGTCGAAAGAGCTTCGAAAGAAGCTAGATCCTAAGTCTAGGATATGCATCTTTCTAGGTTATGGTGAAAGTGGAGAGATGGGCTATCGTCTCTAGGATCCAGAAGTAGGATCCAGAAGTAGAGAAGATCATACGCAGCCATGATGTAGTTTCAATGAGAAGAAGATGCATAAGGCACCCATGAGGGATGTTGAAATGAGGAGGATCACTTTCCAGGATGTGAATCCACCTGCATATGTTGATAGACAGCAAGCTGTCCATGCACCAAATGTGCAAGAAATGGTACCACCAAATACTCCCATAGGTATACAATCAAGGGTAGATGATGGATCATCTATTGGTGGAAATGATGAGCCAAATGTGGCTGATATGTAGGTGGGACAGCAAGCTGAAATGCCCTTGAGAAGATCATCTAGAGTGTCTAAACCGCTTGATAGATTTGTTCCAGGGGTAGACTATGTGATGCTTACTGATTGCGGGGAGCCTTCTTGCTACAGAGAGGCTATGATGCATGAGGATCAATGCAAGTGGGAGTATGCTATGCAATCAAAGATGAGTTACACTTATGAAGAATAAGACTTGGGACTTAGTTTCTTTGCCACATGGAAGGAAAGCATTGCCATGTAAATGGTTCTACAAGATGAAGGTCACATGTGATGATGTGCCTAGGTACAAGGCCCGTTTGGTTGCTAAAGGGTTCAAGCAAGAGAAGGGTGTGGACTTTGATGAGATATTCTCTCCGGTTGTGAAGATGACCACACTTAGATGCATGCTTGGACTAGTGGCATCAGAGGATATGGAGCTTATGCAGATGGATGTCAAGACAACTTTCTTGCATGGGGATTTGCATGAGGAAATTTACATGGTGCAGCCGGAAGGCTTTGAAGAAAAGGGCAAAGAACATTTAGTTTGCAAGCTAAAGAAGCATCTCTATGGCCTTAAGCAAGCACCTAGAGAATGGTATCAGAAGTTTGATGCTTTCATTCGGTCCCAGGGATTTAGAAGGAGTGAAATTGATCATTGCCTCTACACTAAAAGGGCTAAGGATAATAGCGTGATAATCCTGGCACTATATGTGGGTGATATGCTATTGGCTAGCAAGAATACTTATGAGCTAGATGCATTAAAGGCCAAGTTGCATGAGGCCTTTGATACGAAGGATTTGGGACTTGCAGGTCATATTCTTGGTATGCGCATCACGCGTGATCAGAGTAGGAAACTCCTTTGGCTTTCACAGAAGGAGTATGTTACAAAAGTATTGCAGTGTTTCAATATGGAGGGGGGGAAGGCATTGAGTACTCCATGCCCATATGTGAAACTGAGTCATACAGATAGTCCCAAATCAGATGAGAAGAGGGCCATGATGGCCAAGGTTCCTTATGCATCAGCGGTTGGGAGTCTAATGTATGCTATGATAGCTACTAGACCAGACATTGCATTTGCAATGGGAGTTATTAGCTGGTATATGGTTAATCCAAGAAAGAGGCATTGGGAGGCAGTTAAGTGCATCATGAGGTACATGAAGGGTACCAAGGAGATATGCATCTGCTTTGGTAGAGGAGACGTGCGTGTACTTGGGTACACAGATTCAGATTATGCACGGCATGTGGATAGTAGGAGATCCACTTCTGGTTATGTGTTCACCTTTGTAGGTGGTGCAGTGTCATGGATGTCTCGCACACAGAAGTGTGTTGCTTTGTCTACCACAGAGGCTGAGTATGTTGCAGCCACAGAGGGTTGCAAGGAGGCTATATGGCTTGATCAGCTAGTGGGAGATTTGGGGATTCATACAGGTACATACCGACATTGCATAGTGATTCCATGAGTGCTATTCAGCTAGCATAGAATCCGATCTTTCATGCAAAGACCAAACACATTGAGGTCAGGTACCATTTCATCTGAGGACAAGCGCATAGAGCTTGTCAAGGTTCATATAGATGATAACCCTGCAGATATGCTGACAAAGAGTCTACCTAGTCAGTGGTTTGAGTATTGTCATGTATTGATGGGCATTGGATAGTATGCTCACTGGTTGTTCTCCCTTAAAGGCACATTGTCCTTTAAGTGGGAGGTTGTGGGGGTTAAAGGTCATTGTGCCTTTACCTCGGTTATGTAGGTGTCCACCTTTGATTACTTTGGGCAGAGTGTGAAACCCACGTCCCAAAAAGTACTAAGAGTGGGCAGCAGGTAGCATACCTTGATCGAGGTAATTCAAGCAATCCAATTCTGCCAAATTTCATCCATTGGAGGTTCGGGGACTCAAATACCTTGATCAAGGTACTGACACCTCAGCATCTAAATACCACGATTGAGGTATGTGCATTGTTACATGGCACCTCGTGGCATTGTGACATGGCACCTTGTGGCATTGTGACATGGCATCTCATTGGCAATGTGACTTGGCAAGGGATACCTCAATCGAGGTATTTGCATATGACATGGCATCCAAGTGGCAGCCAAGGTGGCAAGCCTTAGAATACCTTGAACGAGCTAGGTGGTATGAGTTGGTGGGTTATGTCACACACATGCAATACATGGCATCCAAGTGGCAAGCCCCACAATACCTAGAACGAGGTAAGGCATGTAGAGGTGGTGGGTTATGTCACTTATGTGGCATACCTCAAATGAGGTAAGGTATATATAGGTGGCAAGTTATGTCACTTATGTGGCATACTTCAAACAAGGTAATGGATTCAAATGCCGCAGGTTATGTCACTTATGTGGCATTCATGCAATGGGATAATGCATGCATGACCATGTAAATACCTGGATCGAGGTATTTGCATGGCAAATACGATCAAGGTATTTACATGGCCATGTATGCATGCTTTGCATGTAACAAAGCAGGTAATACCTCAAACGAGGTATGACTTACCACAATGATAGCCCTTTCAATAGGTTAATATGCCCTTTCAATAGGTTAATATTGGCCCTTTCAAATAAGGGATCAATCACCTCGATTGAGGTATGGATACCACGTGGCATTAAAAATCCCATAAGCACAATTTTCAAAATAGCAACCCCTCCAAGCTAAAAGCTCCACTCCCTCATTCTCCTTGTCTTCCCTCACTCCATCCTCAAGTCCTTTCCCCACCAAAGATGCCAAAGGAGTCCTCCCTATTCCTCACCAAAGAAACCAAAGAAGTCCTCCCTATTCCTGCTAACTCATCATACCTTACTCTTCTCTTTTGGTGCTTAGTATTTGTTCTATTCTCTTTTGGTACTTAGTATTAGTTGCCTTACTCTCTAGCATTTATTTCTAGTATTAGTTGCCTTAGTCTCTAGCATTTTCTTATAGCATTTTTGCCCTTTTTTCCACGATTCCCTTTGCCATGGCTAGTTTGATGTCCCTAGCTGATGTTGTATCATCTGCTGAGAGAGAGCTATTGAGTATTTGTGGTAGGGCACATGATATCCCTACTATCCTCCATATTGTTTCAGACGTAGAGTCCATGCCTGCATCATTGCATACTTTAGGTAGTACATTAGACTTAGAGGATTGGACATGCACTCATCTCCTCTCTACCATATCCTAGGGTCTTCCATATGATGAGGTCAAGAGGTTGCCTGGTATGAGCCTAGTATTAGGGATGCCGTCTTAGATATCTTCTTAGATAGGCATGGCAATAGGTCATCGAGGGAGAAAGCCCTGACGATATCTAGGTATTCTCACACATTAGTAGCATCACATATCTATAGTTGATATGTGGCTGTTGATAATGGAAGAATGCCTAATAATAATCATCACATCCCATTATACTTTGACATGCAGTTGTATGCCGAGTTTGTATTGGGACATAGAGTGGACTACTCTAGTGTACAGCCTGGTGGTGGAGTTGGTACTAGGAGGATGCATGACCAGTGACATGGAGGGCATGGTGCTGGTGGACCAAATGTTCAAGAAACATTTGTTACCTCGTCTTCTATACAGGAGGTAGGATCTCACATCACTTTGGGTGTGAGGTCTCTTCCTCTGACCTGAGTTTGCTAGGATAGGGTGTTCACTACAAGCCGAGGTGTCTTGGTTGTAATCAAGTTGATTTGATTCAATAGGATTCAATGTTGGTTGCCTTTTCAACTCTATTGTTTGTAATTCGTTGTTTAAGTGTTTGAAGTGTGTATACAACTTGGTATTCTACCATCATCACACGGTTCTCCTTCAATAGCTAACCCAACCTCTGAGTGTTTATATATTTTGGCATTTGTTTTGCACCAGAGCATGCCCACCTTAGGACTAGATGAGCGAGCACCTTCACTGAGCACAACACCAGGTTGGGTTGTCATTGAGCACTTTTCTATTTTGGTTAGGTGTGGGAACCTGAGTGTCAACATTTTGGCGATCTTGTTGGGGAAGGGTAAATTAAATTTCGAGTTGATGAGCTGTCAAGATAGGAGCTTTAGAGAACCAATTTGGTAATCTTAGTGTTAAGGTAAAATAAGAATAGAGTTCATGTCAACCAGTGGTGACAAAGTAACATAGTTGTTGAGAAGCATGGGCTACTACAAAGAGTTTGTTCAAGTGACTCTAATTGAGTGGCATTGACTGGTAGTGTGCTTGAAGACCAGTGTGTGGAATACAGAGAGTATTTGTATTGCTATTCAATTACTTCGTGCCTTAAGCAATGGCTAATACATGCTCAAAAAGATGAAGAAGATACGTGGCCATAGATGTGAAGAACATTTGAACCAAAGGCATTGGTTACATTCGGCTATGAGAAGTGGAGCGGTCTTAGAACCAGAGTTCAATTCTTGAAGAAGGATGGCAGAAGCAACTATCCAATAGGAGCAAAAAGTGTGAGAAGAGACTCAGCTACGCTAGCCTAGGTGTGGATATGTTAGCTTTCATGTCCTTCTCGTCTCTTCTCTCCTCCTCGAATCTCCTCCCCTCTTTTTTCCTCACCTCCTCATGCTTCCTCTCTACCTCATACATCGTCTCTTCCTCTTCAAGCTTCATATTCTCCCTATGCCTCCTCTCCTCACTATAATCATTAATAAGTTTTTGACCTATCAAAATTTGAACATGGATATGAGTATTCATTGAATGCATGGTTGAGGGACCTTTTGAATCATCAATCTCTACCTCCTATTTGGAGGGAGCTACAATATGCCACTCTACTTCATGTTAGAAATTACAACATACTTCAAGAGTGTTGTATATGGACCTGTCTAACTACTGAAAGGGGAGCTTGGGTATGGTGCAAACAATATTTTTGTATGCCCTTTAGATCTCCTTCATGACAGAAGAATACTCATGATACCTGCACCTCCTCCCTCCATCCAATGTCCCCATCCTTTTCTCCATACTCATCCTTTAATCCACTTGCTTTCCTACCTTTGGATCACTTTTATTCAACCTCTTAGCTATCAATTGTGTTCGATCCATCCATGTACAACTATAAGGGAAGGAGTTAGCTTTGAACTACAGGAGATATCCGAGTGTCTAGCAAAAAAGAGATCATCAAAATTTGATGAAGCCTACAGGGACTCAGAATCATCACACCATGATAGGGAGTCTAGAATGTAATGGAGGGGCCCTTATCTCATTGTCACGTGATGTGAATGAGAAATAGGAAAAGGAAAAGCCTAACAAGTCCTAGAATCATGACAATGCCTTATGGGAGTTTAGGATTGATGGAGGGGACCTTATGGCATTGTATTGATCTGAAAGAGAAATAGAAAAAAAAATGCAAAAGTCTCAGAATCATCAAAATTCCATAAGGGAGCTCAGAATTGACATAGGTACCCTAATCACATTGTGATGATCTAAGATCTAAATAAAAAATAATATGATAAGAAAAATTGAATAGGTAGCACCATGGTTTTAGTGCCATTAGCATTTTTTAGCACCACTACTAGGGGGGGGGAATTCTTGGTGGACATAGGCTCATGCCAACCATGGTGTTTGCTAGAATGCACTTAGTGATCAACTTTTGACTTGGATTCTAATGACGAGTACTTTAGGTAGCACTAGTGAGGCACTAGTGTGGAATACATGGTGGTTCTTGGATTTCTAATGAATTCAACGGTAAGAAGAATATTGCTAGTTAGGGAAGGCCAAATACTTGCTTTGGAAGGCATTTGTAACTGGCTCTAGGTTCTAGGGCATTTAACTAAATGGTTTAAGGTGAACCCATTTTGTCCCATGTGTGGAGTGTCAATGCAAACTCTGTGTCATCTCTTCTGGACTTGTTTGGTTGTGCAATCTCTTTGGAAATGCCTAGAAGGAGTGGTAATAGGGTTGGGGCTCATACTAGCTTTCCCTTGTGCCTTTGGGTTGAGAGCTATTTGTTGGGGGCTCACAGGTATTCACCTCGATGGTGGACTCAATTTGTTCATACTTAAGTGTTGAGGGCTCATAGGTATTCACCTCGATGGTGGACTCAATTTGGTCATACTTAAAAGTTCCATATTTTCATGGCAATTTAGGGGATTAGGAATATATTATGGGCTTAAGAGGAGGGCTAGTGTAGTTGTGTGCTACTCTATTGAAAAAAAATATAGAAAGACACTTACAGATTGGACTATTAAATTGGGGTATTAGAACAAATTATAAGCTTGTATAGAAAAAGGGGTCATTTAATAGCCTTATTGTTTTTAGATAATGGCTTTTAATAATACCCCTTGAATACACATGATATATTTAGGGTTTTCAAGCAGTGGAACCCTTGAGAATAACCTTGTAAGTGAATTGTCTACCTATTGTCTCTATGACAACATCTTGACTTTCTGGGATTGGTTCCATTCTATGGAAATGAATACAAAAACTATTGGAAGTAGTAGGTCTTTCAAGCATTTTCTTAGAATTTTGTCTATGTATACTAAGAACTCTTTAATGCATCATTATGAATATTGCTATTGATGTTGCATCAGCCATGATTTTCGATACGAAGTTGTATGGCTTTTTATATCGATTTTCCAAGACAACATCTAATCTACGTACAATGCATTTACCAAAATAAAGATACTTCAAGTTATTATTGGCACATCTTGGAATTCTTTGCATTGTCTATGATGACTTGTACAACGGTTTTTGAGATTCCCATCTTGTCAATTATTTCCATCAATAAATTTGGTATGTGTTTGCCAGATTTGATCATTGATCATGTCTCTCCTCCCATATGCTAATGTGTAACTAAAATCGCCAAACAAGCATCACCCAAAGGTTCATGTTTAAGTTTGGACATGATAGGCTTTATACTTTCATTCTTTTCTCATCAACCAACTGCATGTTCTCTTAAGTAGAAGTGTTTTATGATTGGAGGTGTCTCAAAATCTAACTATAGAGGAAAGCCTCCTTGCTTACTTACACAACACCACACTCCAAATGAGCTCCAAGTAAAGCTTAAATACTCCTAGAATAGGAAAACCTTAAGAGATCTAACCCTTCAATACACATTCTAGCAAACTATTCCTTTCCTCCCCAACCTTTATGTGGCTAAAATGAGGTCTAGCTTGGAGCACAACCAAGGCCTCTTAGCTTTTATGGTGCAACCTATTTATGGAGAGCAACTCTTTTTTTTTCAGCCTCACTCTAACATCTATGCTAAAATGCCAAGCTTTAATGCATTCCTATGTGACAAGCTTTGATCCATTCCTATTTCGCATTTTCCACTCTTATATGTCAAGCTCACTTGCTAGGAGATTTCGCAAAAACCTAAACTGCTTGAAAACTCACTCTAACCAATTCCAAGTGCTTGCTGAAATCTACATCCCAACTCCTCTCTAGTGCGAATAAAATCTGTACCGGATCTTATGATTTACGTGCTAGAAACAACGAAAGAACCAAGCCATATGATACGATACAACTTGGAACGAAAATCCCCGAACAAGTGAAGAAGGAGTACCACATTTAGAGAGACCAGTCCGAGGGCTAGTGAATCGATATTACAATCCGCCAATGCTACCTTAACTTTGTAACTGGACTCAATGCAGAAGGACGAGAGAACTTTCTTATGAAAGGCGTATAGCAGCTAAATAAGGAGCGGAAATTAAGAACTTGGAGCGGCGGATGTCATGTTACACAACTATACTGCGACTGTATGTAAGTTAGGCAAGTCAGATCGAGGGGAAAATGCTACACAAATCAGAACAAGAAAAATGATCACTGGGACGAGCATAAGCTCCCACGGAGGTTGTGGAAGAGGGGGCAAGATGAGCGGCAGTACCAGTAACAGGGCCGTAATGCTGCAAAGCAACAGCACTGAAGAGAAACTGCAATGGACCATGACTTTACCAGCTGTCCCGTCGCTCTGTATTGTGACAGTGAGAAATTGTTGACAGCGAGTAATCTTTTTCCCGGTTTCCCCAGCTCTCAAGGAAATGCAACCGCTCTTGGAACCCAGTTCCACAACACGGTATGCCTGTATCCTTGCTTCCGATTGTAGTTTGATAGCAATTATGATCGACACAGCGCTGATGGAAAGCGATCCCAAATTTCAGGATTATCGCTCCCTTATCGAAATCGCACATTGCCGCGATCTGATATGCCCGCTTTCGGTGAGATCACAATCTTCCTGATGAATCCGGACTCCCGAACCTTAACGGTACGATATTTTTCGAGTCTGAGCTAAGAGTGGCACCCAACTTTGTCCAGGGACACAAAAACTATAAGTCCAAATCTTGGCATCTTTTCACCTGTCGACTACAAGACTAAGAGAGAACTCCGGCGGAGACACGAAGCCGGTTTTTCTGAATGTTATGCGAGAGAAACTGGCTGCCGTAATCTGATCTCAATCAGAGATGGAGCAATCTCGATATTTGTCACATTTACTGCGAAGCCCGAACTTAGTCGATAGTGTTGTTGAAGGGAGCAAAGTTGCTCGAGGGACTGACGCGGTACGTAGGATCGAGAGGGAGAAAAGACTAGCGAGTGTGACGATGGAGAGATCTGGCCGCTGTGCGATTAATCTAAGGGAAGCGCACCAGTGGGTCGAGAAAGGGAGGAGGGTGAAGAGTTGAAAGGAGAGCGGATCACATAGTAACGAAAAACTTGATTTGCATAAGGGGAGACGAAAGATGGGTGGGATGAGGGTAGTGCAGGAAAAATCGGCGATGGGTAGAGCAACTTGCAGGGAGGATAAGTTCCAAGTGGGAAGGTGCGCTAGCTTGGGCAGCGCGAGGGGCACAGAAATCAATCAGGGAGCAGCCACTTGCTTTGATGGACGGAGAGGCAACGCATCGGAAACATTAGTTTAAGGAGAAGTTGGAACTTGGATGCATTGAACAATTTGAAGGTGGAGTGGACAGTGGACTGTTGTGCATGCAACTTGCCTTCTATATATGCGTTTTGCACGATTATCGCCGTTGGATTGCTAAGTGACGATTATATGCGTTTTGCCGTTGGATTGTTAAGTGACGATTATTTACGTAGCTGAAATCCAAATTGGATTATCGTCGTTGAATGTTACGTGACGATTATTTACGTACGTAGCTGAAATTCGATGGATTATCGCCGTTCGACTTTACTTGACGATTATTTACTTACGCAGCTGAAACCTCGACTCTATCTGCCGGAATTGGATTATCGTACGTAGCTGAAATCTCGACACTGCCGTAATTCGATTATCGCCGTTGAATTGCTAGGTGACGACTCTTTACGTCTCTGAAATCTCGACACTACCGTGATTGGATTATCGCCGTTGTGACGACCGTCATTGGATTATCGCCATTGGATTGTTACATGACGAATATTTACGTAGCTGAAAATGCGCATGCAACTTGCGTCTATAGACTCTATACATGCACTTATCGTGGTTCGATTTTTATGTGACGATCACTTACGTAGCTGAAACAGTAAGGTCGGCACATTCATCCTCAAAGAATACGTGTTAAAAAATTAAAAAGTCACACTAACGCTCGGTTCTTCGCCCACCTGAATTGTGATTGGATTCAACGCATCGTCGGCCTAACATAAAAGCTTTTAAATTCGATCCCTGTTTGCGGATTCATTCATTGGATGATATTTGTAGCAAGTGATCGGACACGACCAGTCTTTCGGCGTTCGTTCCAACTTCCAACTTCCGTTTAGATTATAGTAGAAAAACAGCTAGCCAGGATAATTTGGGGATGCCGTTGAAAGGTTACCTCCGCAAAATCCAAGCCCGAATGAATCAAATCCCAGCCTTCACTGCCGCCCTAACTTTTTCCAGGTTGTGTATTCGTTAGGCCGTCCCGCTCCATCAGATCGCGCACCCAAAAGTTTCTCGCATCCGGATCTTTCAACCAGATGCCTCAATCTGCTTTTTGGCTATGATCTCCAGTCCCAAATTCAATTTTATCTCCACCATTAACGCATGCCCAACACATACACCGCTCTCAATCCGTTGCGGATTCGCATACTCCACAGTCCTTGCTTATTAACTCATTTTTGCCTTGCTAAAAACATCTTCTGTACTTTTCCTTCAAAGCTCAGTTTGATTTGAGGCTTGCTTGTCTTTTCGTGCTTGTTTGCAAATCCTTAGACACAACTACTTTAGTAGAGAGAGACATCTTCGGCATTTGATAGACGTTTCTCACCGTACATGATTTTTCCCCCCACTTACATTTGCTTCAAGACTTTGGGAATCCGTCAATAAAAGGTTCCAATCACAGATTCTTTGATGTAACCATCAAATCACTTCCCTTGCACAAGCCATCATTTATTTCCATCTACATTTATTTATGGTACTCCACCTTTCCAACCACATGCGAATTGTAAGTTATTCTTACTACACAATGGATGATAGCTCATTTAAATAAGCATTTTGCATCTCCAATAGAAGACTTCAGATACTACCACACACAAGCCCTATTCTGACATTTAAGCATCGATGTTTAGCGTGCGTAGGACGCTAATTGTCGGTAATCGAAGCGAGATTCATTAAGTATCGCTATATAGCGACTTTAAACAAGTGTCACTATATAGCGATGTTTAAAAAGCGTCACTATATAGCGACACTTATTAGACTTGTGAATGGTCGTTATATAGCGACACTGAGACAGTTTCCTATAGTGACCTTTTACAAAGTGTTTTTTCCCATACCGACCTTAAAAGATAGTTTTTTCCAATGACAATTTTTTTTTCCTTTTCATACATGTTTGATCCTTTGAGAGAATAAAAGTACAAGAGCATGTACGTCAAGCCTTTGAAGCTCATATATTCATGTCCAAGTTTGAGATGAAAAAAATTAATGAAGAGCTCCATTTACATCAATGGCTTCATCTTGAGCCAAGTCTAACGTGCCAAACAAGTCTATCTCTAACTCTATACTAAGTTGATCTCCTATATCATCATCGTACTCTAGCATTGTACGTTCACATAAGACTTGATCATCTTTTTCAATAAAGTGTGGTGATCCTTGATGATTGTCATCTTCTTCCTCAATATCATGATCTGTATCTTCCTCAATATCATATGTGCATCTTCCTCTTGGCTCATATTGTGATCTTCATCTTCTTCGCTAGATCCATCTGGATCAATTGGATCCGGCATTGGTAGTGGCATCTCCATATCCACATCTCTATCCTTAAAAATTTGCTTACTTCATGGTGCAACTTGGATCACGTACCACCATCTTGGATTAGAACGTCGATCCGGACCCTAAACCACCTATATTGAAGATGAGTGCCAAATGCCATCAATTATATATATGAAATTATTCTTAAGTACATGTATCAATGGATCTTTAAAAACAAAAGCTTCGATTAATTAAATCATTAGTATGCATCTGCTCACAATGCTCAGGAAGAACAAAAGTATCACTTTCATCGGTCCAAAGTTTGGTGGAGTCTATTGCAAAGAAACCGCTACTGTCTTTTCTCACTATCGCATGGGGACCGTTGTAAATAGTTCTAAACCATTTTACGTCAAGAATGAAAATACTAAATCATCTGAAATCAATTTCATATATTTCGTGTATGGTTCCATAATAATCCAACTGTGAGGAGAGAAGATTGGTATCTGAAGCACTTGCTCACCTATCTTGTGTGAAGTTAGCCATGACTCCACAATCATACGTGACTCTCTTTGAATCGAAAGTTCCACGTCAAAATGTCGTCCATATGACCATAATGCACTGTACTTTTTGTACTGCAAAAGAGTATCATTAAAACAATGAAGATGCATCTATTTTATAGTGTATATTGCCACAAATAATTACTTAATTACGTCAAGAGGTAAGAAACTTACATGCATCATACATCCAGATGATAACTCTCGCTCGTGCTCGTTTATTGTCTCTCCATTGCGTTCAGCTTTACGTAGAGCCAATTGTAGCCAATCAAGTGACATGTGAGTGGGGAGAAGGCCGAGATCCCATGTATGGTTGTGATCGCCTATACATTACTGTGAATCTTATCCTTGCATTTATTCTTTCTGCTTTGGCTGCTTCATATCTCTCAATCCACTTCTGCATCTCCTTGCTATTGAGGATACAAAATTTATTGAATTTCTCCATTTGCTCTTCACTCATCTTTCTTTCAATTCCTTTTCCTTGGGGAACCTCGCCAACGATGCGATCATCATCCTTGTTGTGCCAAGCTTGCAGCATATCGGGATCTGTGGATGCAAGAAACTATGTGATATATACTAATGACTTGCACAAGCCATCCCTCTGCCATGCTTTCTTCTAGTCTTTCTCTTTGCCTTACAAATCACTTTAAAGTTTTCATAAACTGCTCGAGAAAAAACATCCACCAACTATGAATGGTACCTGCAATGGCCACCTCATAAACTATGTGCACAAGCAAGTGCACTTGAGTTGTCATAATGCTCGAGGGAAAGTGCTTCTCAAGCAAGCATATGGCTTCGATGGATTCCACCCTAGCCTTCTCGATGCTCGATATGGAGATCTCTTTTTGAGTTATCCACCTATTTCACATGCCCATGTAAGATATAGTCTATAGATTATTTAGCTTAAATTGAAGAAAATGCAATCAATGCGATTTGATATAGTAATCATACCTCACAATACCACTAATCTTGAATATAGCATTTCTAACATCTTCTTGTAAGAACCCTTTTACTGTAATTGGGAGGATGAACTATCAAAGCAACAAAGAAGTCATGTCAATAGTATAACATAGTCATATGTAAGAAAATAGTACGCAGCGGAAGATAACAACAAAACGCAAGTACACGATGGAAAGCTGGAGAGAATACAAAAATTCTGATATACCAAACTACTGATACAACTGATGGTTGGTTGTCCACCCGTGCGCTCTACAGACAGAGCTTCAATGGTGATCTAGACAGATGCTGGACGGAGGACTATGAGTGTGAAGAACTGGTGATCTGATGATAGGGGGTGGCCACTTATATAGTGTAAGTGGTTGACGGTCGGCCCTGTAATAGGCAGTCGGCCTAATAGACAGTCGGCCTGGAAGACCACTAACCCTTCAGAAAACATGCCGGCGGGCAGATGAAGGATCGCGCATAGGTCATACCGTCGGGCCTGGGGCTACCGGCAGCCCTCGGACCCTGCCGCTGGGGGCTTTGCCCCCAGACCCCCACCGGGGGCCTGCGCCCCCCGGACCCCCTGCTATCAGGGGGGCTATCGCCCCCCCGAACCCCCCCTTTTTGCAGACGGGTATCTACTCTTGGCTCCTAAGCCGTCTCATAACCATCTGGTCTACTCTAAGACCCCTTCCAGTGTCTAAACTGGGGATCCCTCCCAATATCCGATACCCATCATGGCTTCTCCTCATATGGGGGCCTTACAACATTGGGTACACAGAATATTGGTGGGTTACATGAGAGGTGGACATTTGAGCTAACTCTAACATCATAATTACACTAAATCAAAATTATCGGTACACTAATCCTACAGCTTAGAATACCTATAAGACCTTGTGCCAATCATGGGACTTGAGCCCACTAAGCTTATTGTCCTTTGAAAATGCTCCTTTCAAGCAACGCATATACCTTGTGGGTGTTTAAAAAGAGGCAATGTCTGCCTTGACCGCTGCCTCCTCTCTCGTGGAGAAGATCCATGTTGCTTTCGGGAGGACAACTTTTCCCGAAGCTCGCACCTGGGGCCACAAACGAGACATCCTATTCATAGCATGCAAGTATTCTCGCACTCCTCTCGAGTCTTTGGAACCAACCAAGTATACCCAAATAGTAGCCCCCATATTCTTGAAGATATGCATGGGATCCAAGAGATGATTGATTTGTAACTGACCCCAATAAGTAAGCTCATGAAAGATCGATAGCCTCTTCATACTACGAGGAGGTTCCTCTCTATTCACCCTCCAAGCTTGAATGCAATCACTTGCCTTCAAATATGGTGGTGGTGGATCTTGTTGACCTCCATGCGTGAGATGGTCTAGCAGAAGGTATCGAGCATGACCTTCACAAACATTTTTCCTCATATGTTTGGAGTATCGTGCAAGAGATTTCAAACTCGGTCCACAAACAGGACAAGCATGGTACCCACTTGTTGTAACAAGTCCTACACGCATGCATCAATGTGTTAGTATAAGACATGTGTGCGAAAGAGAGTCATAAAAGCATAATCCTATATTATACATGTAAAGACACAACCACGTACCTATGCACTCTCCATATCCTGGGTAGTCATGCATGGTCCACATCAAGATACCCCTGACTAAAATATCATTGGTATGTCTAGGAGCTCTGGAAATATCAAAGACCCACACTCCTCTGCATAAGATCTATAACTCCTTTATCAGAAGTGCCATGTACCACAACAACACAAAGCAACTATAGACACGCTTGATAGACATGCAAAATAATGGGCGCATCTATAGGCGTTGCTTGAATAGAGAAATTACGGGCACATCGAACAGTGCGTTTAATAGCGTGTCTATTTATGTGTGTATTATCGCATCTATTAGCACATCTACACTGAGAAAATACGAGCCCATCTATCATTGTGTTTACCAGTGCATCTATTTGCATGTGTATTAGTGCATCTATTAGCATGTCTACACTAAAAATTAGACACATATTTAGATGTAAAACAGAGAATACAAAAAGTGAGATTTTGGTGTACATCACTACTTTCCAAACATTGCCCATGATTACCAAAGCACATAATTTTGACAAAAACATCAATGCTTTTTTGAAAACCCACATATTCAAAAATTAAGTGAGGTGAGGAGAATGAGACAATATTATGTAAAATAGTTTTGCCAATATCAATGATGGGCTACGGTTCAATCTCATCCTCAATGAGATCAACCCTTGCCAAACTATCTACTTCAAAATCCAAACAAGTGTTTAGATCTACAAATACATTCAACCCACTACTACTTGTGCTACTCATGTGCTCATCGAAATCAGCATCACCAATGGTAGGCTTGTCCTCATGGGTAATGGCCTCAATATCTGTATCTCCTATCTCATGATCATCCTCCTCTCTCGTATCATGGTCATCATCACCTCCATGGCCATGATCATCCTCCATATGCTCCATATTAGTAAATGTACTATACATCACTTTAGAATGTGGTATAATAGGTATGACATGCCACCATCTATTATTATCCACCATTGGCTGATAGACAACCTAATTCAAACACAAATATAATCATGTTATTTTCCTTGCATCGAAGGTATCAAATATTTAAAAGTGAGTATTTTTATATGTATATACAGTTTCTGTTCACATTGTTACAGTAGTACTAGTGTGACCTTCTTACTTTGCCAAAACTTTGTGGAGTCAATAGTTACAAAGCTACTTGCATGGCATTTGATTGTTGCATTAGGGCCTCTTTCCACCACGTCCTTAAACCACTTTACATCCAAAACATACACAAAGAAGCGTCAAAATTCAAGCTTAATAATATCTTGGATTATGCCACAATAATCATCCATGGCTCCATTGGCTCCCTCAAAGCTAGCAATGACGCTACAATCTTGTGTGTTTCTCTTATCATCAATCCGTTGTGTTCGAAAATGCTTGCCCTCACACCATATAGCATTGAACATAGTGTACTACACCAAGACAAAATCAATTAAATAAGCAATCTAAATTATTGAAAGCTCCTAACTTATGCATAACATTCTATGTACCGACCTTGCTCATGCATCCCCTAGCATACTCCCATTCTTCCATTGTGATATGCATCCCCTAATCTTTCTCTACATTCTCCATTTTGTCAAGTAGCCAATCCACATGAATATCCTTTGGAAGTGCTCTTAGTACTGAGGGTATGGCACACGAGATTCGTGGTGTGTACGAAAGAGGGCCCTTTCTTCTTGTCTTCTTGCCTTTGCATCCTCATATCTTGTCACCCATCTTTTCATCACATCACTATTAAGCATGCAATAGAGGTTGATATTATTAAGCAACTCCATGTCTATTACTTTGTTGCATCCTTTCCCTTGAGGCACAATAGAGGTCATCCTTAGGTCTTCATCATCTCTCCATAGTCGTGGGAGAGAGCTATCCACATTAACAAGAAACTCAGAAATATATACAAGTGACTTTTGTACCAACCAACCCTCGGCCATGCTACCTTCGGGTCTTGAATTTTGTCCCACGAAACCCTTCAAGGTCTTCATGAAGCACTCGAGGAAGAACAACCATCGTGTATGTATAGTACCGCATATAGCAATCTCATCCACCAAATGCACTATGAGATTTAGTTGGCTTGTGAGAATAGAACGTGGAAATGTCTCCTCCACTAAACAAACCACCTCTACTGACATAACTCGAGCATTCTCAAGCGTGGTGGGATCTATTTCCTTTGAGCTCACATATCTAGAAATGAAAAAGTACACCATATTAGCAATATGAACACCTTGCATGGAGCATTGATATGCATCACATTTTGTATCATGTAAAGTACCTCACAAGCTCGCCCATCTTGTAAATACAATCCTTCGTGTCCTTCGATGCACTACGAGAAATGCTAGTAGGTAGTATGAACTGAACACATGAGGAATGGTTGATTAGTGGTTGATTAGTTGCTTTTAATTCACTCACAAATTTGAAAGGAAAAAGATATTATGCACATAAAATACTTACTTGGAGCATCTTGTGCCAATCATGAGATTTCAACCATATAATTGCTCTACACCTCTTTTCTTGCTCTTTGTAAAGGCCCCCTTCAAACACCTCATGCATCCAGTGGGAGTACGAATTGTAGTAATAGCGTGCTGCACTGCCACCATCTCTAGCTTTGATAACCTCCATGGTGCATGAGGTAAAAAAACAAGCCCATTTGGTCTCTCTTGTGGCCAAGCTTCACGCATCCTCCCTGTGGTACGTAGATCCTCCCTTATGCCTGCGGAATCTCGTGTCCCATTCAAATGTTCCCAAATGGTAGATGCCACATTCTTGAAGATATGCATGGGATCAAGCAGGTGATTGATCTTGAGGTGGGACCAATATGGTAAACGATAAAAGATGAAGTATCTAAAAAAAAGCTGGTGTTAGCGGGCAATCTTTATTTTCAGCCAATATAGCACACAATAGTTACAAACCCTAACCGGCTCATGCCAAGTGGTGGAGTCATGGAACCATCCCAAATTCTCATCCAATCTCCCGCAGTGAGTGATTGTGGGAGGACTTCATTCCAAGGTGCAACATATCTAGGATGATCAGGTGGGAGAAATCGATGGTAATTCTCATAGATGACCTTATTCAATGCATCTACCTGTGAGGCAACAAGCGAAGGACCACAAACAGGACATACATGGTAACCCGATGTAGTGAGACCTGAGCAATAGATGCAATTAAGAGTTGAAGGTGGGTTTAGGGTGCCACATCCTTTGCCTACTCATAATTAAAAGTACAAATGACGGGTTGATTACTGAGGAGCAGTATATCCGGGCTTCTGGAGCGCCCCCTGAGGTATTTGAAAGTAATTAAATAATGTCAATATTATAAGTAAAGATTTGATTTTTCATACATTGATATATGTTGTCCCTTGTTTATAGGACAAGACACTGCACAAGAAGATGAGGAAGAAGACGAGGAAGAAGGAGGTGGAGAAGGAAGCACAGAAGGGAGCGCAGAAGGGAGTGAGGATGTGGAGAACTTAGATTAGTCGTAGAAGTAGTGCTAGCTACTCTTTTTTGTACTTAAAGTCATTGGCTTGGCTTTGTGACTCTTGTATATACACTCCTCTTATTTTTTGTACTTGAAGCCATAGGACGTGGCTTAGCTTCATGCTATATGTACATACAAGCACTTTTTGAGCTATGAATTAATATACCCTCTTTTTATTTTTTTGGCTTTCAATTTTCTTGTGCAACATTCTATCAATTAATGCCTTGTGAACTAAACGTTTTGGAGTTGTAATGTTTTATTTGGAATTGTAATTGTCGGCTATAGACATGCTTGCAAGAGTGCTAATGAAAATGCGGTTGGCTATAAGAATTAAATTACACAATGTGGAAATGGGATTCCTATAACTACATAGCATACACAACATACATAGCATTCTGTTCAAGCACACAAAATTTAAAAAATATTATGTAGCGCGTCTATCAGGGTATCTATAAACATGTCTATATACACGTCTGTCTATTCAAGAAGCGTCTATAGGCACATCTATAAATGCGTCTATAAATGTGTCTATAAATGCATCTATAAACGCGTCTATAAATGCATCTGTCTGTTTTTTAAATTTTCTAGCAGAGCATTTATTTACGTATCTATATGCACATCTATAGGCACGTCTGTCTGCTATATAGATGCGCCTTTAAATGCGAGTTTGTAGACATGCAAATCGACGTGCAAATAGACGCACCCGTAAGTTTTTTTTAAAGTTGAGTAAATGCATATGTGTGCACATCTGTAGATGCTTTGTCTTGTTGTGTATACGTCCATATTTTTGGCCTTGTACTTCCCTGGCACAAGTAGTACAAGCATGAGGTGTCCCTTCTTTATTGTTAGCCATGGTGGGATATTTTAATTCACCAAGACTATGGGCCATGTCAACCAAGATGTCGAGCATAACTCGAAAGGATTCACGCCATCCATGGCAAGCCCAAGATGTAAGTTGCATGGCTCCCTCACAAAGTCTAATTATCTATGTGCTTCCAAGCTACACAATCTGTGGGAATCCTCAATGTGTCATCAGTGGACCGATGAGATGCATGCCAAGTCATCAACTCCGCTATGGATTTGCATCGAAACATGTGGTGTATTCTTGCAATGATGTAAAAGTGTCTCAAGACCTTTACTGGTATTTGCTCACCCTATAAGTCATCTCTATATGATTGTTCCCCACACTTCGGACAACTAGCCAAACCTCTATGCTCACGATGAAAGAGAATACAGTCATTGCGGCAAGCATGGATGGTATCATAATCCATACCCACCATTGTTAGCATCTTCTTTGCTTCATCTCTTGATGCGGGCATGGTATTTGGTGCAGGCAACATCTTCTGGAGAAACCTATCACAATTCAAACATACATAGGCTTTGAATAATGATGATTCTCAAACATACATGATGATTCTCACCTCTCTTTTTCACTTTTCTTTCTCTTTTCCCCTGTAGGTTAGAATACATGTAAGACAGCTTAGAATACCAGGTGTAAGACATTGAGCAAGCTTAGAATCCTACAACTTGACATTGAGCAAGCATTTATAGACTCCTGAATTCTTTGAATTAGAGTGACAGATGTTTGTATCTGCTTTCTCAATGGTAGGCTATTGAAGCTTCATGTGGGGAAAAAGAGAGAAGGAAAGAGAGGAGAAAAGAGAGGAAAAGAGAGGAGAAAAAAGAGAGAAAAAGAGAGGAGAAAAAGGAGAAAAGAGAGGAGAAAAAAGAGAGAAAAAGAGAGGAAAAAGAGAGAAAAAGAGAGGATAAAAGAGAGTCACAATTCAAACATACATATGCTTCGAATAATGATGATTCTCAAAACAAACAATATCCAAATAATCAATCAAATTAATGCAAGAGCTAACCTCATTAAGGCTGAGACACTTGTATCCGACCACTCATACTTTGCTTGCAAATTCAAGATTGAGAGACAAGCCTGTAGTTTAGACATCCTAACACCCTCGTACAACTGTGTTGATTGCAACTCTCGCATATTGACCTCATACTTTGACATTACATGTATATGTGATGTAGTGCCCCTAAAAATAGAATCCATCATGTCCACCATACCCTCGTCATCATGTGGCACATTTGAGAGACTATAGTCTTGCTCAAAGTGTGAAGGTATATGTGCACCCTCACCACCCTCCTCATCCTGTCTCAAGATTTTGTGTAAATATAAGATCTTGTCTCAAGGTTTCGTGTCATAACGGTATCCAATATTAGTCACGAACTCAAATAGCATTGACTTACTGATGATCCATCCCACATGCAACACCAACGGTGGGTACTGGTTTGAGCTCCTCCCCATACATCCGCAAGTGGTGCATGACAATACGACGTTGATGTCGTACTTCTCACTTGCAATGAGTGCAATGACAATACAACCTCTCCGTAAGCCACTTTGTGCTCCCGGGCATTGGCGCATCATCTGACGAGCTTCCACTCGTCCCTTCCGTCTGCACACTTCCAAAATCACAAAATGAGCTACAAGGAAATCTATTAAGATCTAAAAAATAGCCACCCATGAGCTCCTTTCCTCTCTTCTAACAGAAAGTTGCCATCTTTCACATCTCTATTGCGAGAAAAGTAAAAATCTCTCCTTGCACCTTATATTCAATGACCTCGCTTTCCTCCTCTCTATTCTCCACTCCTCACCCCTACCCAGCCCCTCTCCCAATACTTGTGCTCCCTCTCCACCCTTCTCCCTCTTTGTTTGTGTGAAAGGAAGTTTTTCAAGAAGGTGGGTCTCTTTAAGCAATGTAGGTTCATTTTTTGTGAGATTTTGTTTTGTGAGTATTGAAGCATGTTTCTCGTTGTATTGCTAAGGCTATGTGATAATTTTCACGCTTGATTTTTAGAGGTTAAGGATAAAAAACGAGATTTGGTAAAAGAAAGAAGACTCACCTCTTCTCTTTCTGGTATTTCTCTTCCTCCTCTTTCTCCTTGTTTGTAGGCTTCTCCAAACTCTCATCCAATCCCTTTGAAAAGTTGCTTCTCCAAACTCCTCCTTCCTTTAACTAGTTATCTAAAAAAATGGTGTGTTTTCTCTTTTTTGTAGGGCCAGTCCACGAAACACGGTTCGGGACTTTTCCAGGTAAGAAAGTGCTTCCTCTTTTTCCCTATTGTTATTTCCGTTATTTGCATTGGCCTGCAGCTAATGCGCCTTAAGTGCTAGCTACAGTGATGTGCCTAGGAACCCTCTCTTTCCCTCTCTTCTCTTATTCCCTCTTCTTCCCCTCTTTTCCTCTTTTCCTCCCTCTTTCCCCCCCTCTTTCCCTCATATGCTCATGCATAAGCATAAGCATAATCTTTCTCTCTTTTTCTCTTATGCATATGCTTTTCCTTCTCTTATGCTTATGCTCTTTTTCCCTCTTCTTTTTCCCCTCTTTTAATCTCTTTTCCGTCTTCCTTCTCTTATTTTCCATTCTTTTTTCCTCTCTTTTTCTCCTCTTTTCATAAGCATATGTATTTGACTATGCTTATGCTTATGCATGAGCATATGCTCATATGCTCATGCATAAGCACAAGCTTATGCTTTCTCTCATAAGCTTGTGCTTATGCATGAGCATATGAGCATATGCTCATGCATAAGCATAAGCATATGCTTTCTTTCTTTTTCTCTTATGCTTATGCTCTTTTCCCCTCTTCCTTCTCTTATGCTGATGCTCTTTTCCTCTCTTCTTTTTCCCCTCTTTCGATCTCTTTTCCCCTCTTCCTTCTCTTATGCTTCCTCTTCTTTTTTTCCCTTTTTGAATCTCTTTTCCCCTCTTTCAATCTATTTCCCCCTCTTCCTTCTCTTCTTTTCCCCTCTTCTTTTTCCCCTCTTTCATTCATATACTCTCTCTCTTTTTCTCTTATGCATATGTTTTTTCTTCTCTTGTGCTTATGCTTATGCATGAGCATATGTCTACTTCTTCTTCTCCTTTCCTTCTCTTCTTTTTCCCTCTCTTTTTCTCTTCTTTTTATAAGCATATGCCTATGCCTATGCCCATGCCTATGCCTATGCCTATGCCTATGCCTATGCTTATGCTTATGCATGAGCATATGCTCATATGCTTATGCATAAGCACAAGAATATGCTTTCTCCCTTTTTCTCTTATGCATATGCTTTCTCTCTTTTTCCTCTTATGCATATTTGGTTCTTTTCCCTCTTTCAATCTCTTTTTCCCTTTTCTTTCTCTTCCTTTCCCCTCTCCTTCTCTTATGCTTCTCCTTCTCTTTTGCTTCTCTTATGCTTCTCCTTCTCTTATGCATATGTTTTCCCTCATATGCTTTCCACTTCTTACCTGCTCTTGTTTTTTGTTTTTTCTTATCGTGTTTGTGTCTACGTTTATCCAATCCCCCGGAATTAGACATGGGATCGCGTCGCACATCTGACGAGTACGAAAACCCTTGTAGGAGGAGACATCATGATCTCTATTCTCTAGAGGACTTTGATTCCACTTAAGTGACACCTTAGGGGCCTACCCCTGTAACTTACCCCTGGCCTGACTCCTCTCAGACGTAGCACTATGACTACCCCTCGAGGAACTCCTTTGCTAGCAACCCATGGCTTTGTCAGGAGTCCCAACGAGTTTGTCGCACAGATGACCGATGCAGAGGGAGAGAGATTCTTCTCTCTACTATCCCAGAGAACCTTAGCAAATCCCTCTCCTACACCGATGGCTGGACCTATTGTCCAGCCATCCCCTCTAGCCCCTTCGACTGAGGGGTCATCACTTGGCGTGCCCATTATAAGGGAAGGAAGAGTAGGAGGGGTCGCTTATGTTGTGCTAACTCAGGAGATGTAGACGAGTCAGCACACTCACATCCCTACAGGTCTCCATTTAGTCGCAAGAGCCAGTACCAATCAGGTCCCTTGCTCTCTCGTACTGCCACTGCTACTCCTCGCTCTGGAAGCACTCACAGTAACACCACTTGCTCTGACTCTGCCACTACCATGAGTCCTCCTTACCTGATTGAGGACCTGTCCTATGAAATCATAGTTGCTAGAGAGATAATAGAAAATAAAAAGGGCATAGCAGTGATGGCCACCATGAGGCGGTTGATGAGCCACCACTTCAAGAGCGGCATAGCTACTGACTAGCAGTACAAAGATCAGGGAAAGAAGCAGGCAGTCATCGATGAATTGAAAAGACAATATCCTAACCCTCCAAAATTGGGAATTCAATTCGGATTACATGAAACAGTGCATGGGGGTCCTCTTGAAGCATCGTAGGTCAACCTTGCATACTTCCATCGCAAAGGGGAAGGCTAAACCCAGTTGGGCAGATAAAGCTGATTGGAAGTTTTTTAAGAAGCAGTACAGGGACCATCCCGAAATGTTCAAGGGTAAGAGGAGGGCTGCGAGGAGAAAACTGAACTCCGTAGGTACTTCGCACTTTGGTGCAGGTGGACAGTTGGCATTTGAGGCAATCGTGGTAAGTCTACTTCTTATCATTTAATGTATTGTTTTATTTGTTTTACTACATATTGCATGCACTGTATCTAACTCTCGTAAATTGGGCCCACAACAAGCTACGATGGGTCACCTTCCTAGACACAGAGACGAGATGCGCATTTTGCATAGGAACAAAGACGTGGAAAGCCATGGTTTATTGAGCAAGGGGTGTTGGGAGCGACGATCGATTCGGCTGATGTGGCTACTCACACGGTAGAAGTCTACTCCTACTTGTAATCTCACTTTTTAATTTGTTTTATTCTTTAAGTTCCAATCTAATTTCTAGTTAATATGGTTTCTCTCTTATAATCAAAGCTTGAATGTCCCATCAGCGGAGGTGAGCGGTGACGATGAGGGATTAGGCTTACATGGCTTCGACGAGGGCCAAGGGTCAGGCACAGCTCATGAGGGCCAGGGATCAGGCATAGCTCACGAGGGCCAGGGATCTAGGCTAGCACGACCAGGACGAGGACGATGATTTGGATGAGCAGTAGTAGTTTGCATATACATCGCCATGTATATGCTTTTGTATATCAGCTCGTTTGATTGATTTTGTATCACCCTTTTCAAAAGGGTAATTTTGTAACAAACAATGTTGTATATCTTCAACATGTATATGCTTCTGTCGCTCAGTTCATTTGAGCGATTTTGTATCACCCTTTCCACAAGGAAAATTCTGTAACAAAAAACATTCTTTTGTAATTACTAAATAAAAAACATTAGTGGGGCAAAACAGGGCTTGTTGTGGCCCTGTTTAGTCCCACTAATGTTTTTTTAAAGCTTCTATTAATATTCGCTATATAGTGATGTTACCAGTGTCACTATATAGTGATGTTTACTAGTGTCTCTATATCATGACATTTATTAGTGTCGGTATATAACGATGCTTATATAGCGATCGTTCTTTTTTGACACTTATAGTGACGTAAATACCGACCTTCGCGCCCATTATTATGGATAAATTTGACCAAGGTAAAAGACATAAATATGCATGTGTTCTTGTATGTGTGGCAATAGTATAATACAATATAGTGTGCATAGGGCCCACGGTTAAGGTGGCAGGGCATGACCATGTGCCACCCTTCCACGTAAGAGGACCCATAAGGTGTGTTGTACATAATCCATGGTAGTAGTATTATAAAATGTTAAGGTGGCATGGTTTCTCCATGTGCCACCTCTCCACCTAGGTGGTCCCATGCCTGCATTTAGTGAGACATGGCCCAAGGACCATGGGAGAAGTAATATAAAATAGGTGGAGATGGATAGTATATTGGATTATTCCCTCCATGTAGGATAGGCCCATGTGGGGGGGGGCATAGATAGTGCAAGAATGCAAGTTAAAGAATGGGGAAAGTAGGATGAGGTGTCGAGACTCCTTGTGCTAACCCTCCACTTGTCCTCCTAGATATTTGAACATATTATAAAATTGGGAAGAGACGAAGGGAGTATCTTAGACTTGGGATATGGGGTTTTATTTATGTGAAAAAATGAGGCAAAGGGTTGTCACACACAATTGAGAGTGCGTACCCACCTAAACCACATGGGAGATTCCTCCACACACACCATGCATGTGGGAGGATGCATTTATTGGGAGAGACCCCCTCTCTTGGCTATAAAAGGAGGGGGCTATTCCTTGATGGCACATGCTCATTCTTGTATAGCCACCTAGCTTAGTACTTTGATTTTCCCCCCCCATCCTTCCTTTCAAATAAAGCATGACTCTCTTCCCTTGATGTCTCCATCTGAGCTCCATCTCTACATTCCACCTCCCATCATGTACATGCTCCTCTTCCCCCTCTCCCTTCCTCCTTGGGCCATAGTCCCCCTCTTCATTCCCACCCCTCTTAATCCCTTTTCCCCACCCATATTAATGCTTCTCCCCTCATGTTCCCTTTTCCTCTATGGACCTCGAGCGTCGCCATGCCTAGCATCAAGCCTCATGCCTTGATTTCTTTTCTAGTTAATAGAACTGGTGTGGCTGCTAGGATACGAAGTCTCCATGGCTAGTGGCATACAATCCGTCTGTCGACATGTGTTACTCCTACAATTGTGTGTGGTTTTATGACATCTTCTACGTGCGGTTCTCTGTTTTCGCACTTCCAATCTGTAACATCTGCTCCCTTTTCTCTATCCTTGAGGTTGCAAAACTTCTCTATTTCTATGGATCTTTTCGTTCTCACGTGTCTTCTAGTTACGGGCGTGTTCAGGCATCTTCTGGATTCCTGTGTGTGCCACCATGCATCTTCTGGTCATGACCTTTGTGCATTGCACTGTGCATCTTCTAGTCACAACCTCTGTGTGTTTCTTGTGCGCTCTGTGCGTCTTCTAGCCATGGCTCACGGACTCTATGCATTTTGGAAAAAAAATTCTGCAACAATCCTCGTGTCCTCCTATACTCTTCTTCTTCTCCTCCTCCTCTTTCTCTTTCTCTTCTCCTCTCCTCTCCTTTTATTAAGGAGTGGGGGAATTGAACCGAAGACCTCCCCATTCACAAAAGGAAGACTTATTAATGGGCCAATTAATAGGAAGTGATCAAAATGTAATGATATGGCTTATATGTTGAAATCTCATGAACTATAACTCTCAAACCGTGGGGAGTTTTCTCTTGCTATAAAAAGTAAAAGTACTTCACTTCATGCTATCCATATCTCATACCAGATTGTAGATTATGAACTTTTTTAAAGTATGCCACACAAGGAGGGTGGATATTTATGTCACTTCTCGATGGTTCAAGGATTTGGTGCTTGGTCCTCTGCTCATTACGGCTACCAATTGGCGAGATCTCTTTCTTGATCTTCATGTCAATCTTTAACAACTGATTGTACAATGCATTGCTCGAGGAGACGACGGGTGGGATGATACACCGTGGATGGTTCAAGGTGAAGAATTGGTGATACACTAGGAGGGCTTTGATTCCAATTCTACTCATTATGCAGTGATCGAGCTACTTGATGCATTAGAAGTAATTAAAAGGGTGACATTCTTCCAAGGATGGGATGATCCACAAGCTTGGGGTGAGTTTTGGCACATCTGCCTTGTTAATTCCTGTGGATAAGCTCGTCTTGAATAATTTCTTCTCGACCTCACTACAAAGGTTTCTAGGGCTTACTATGGTTGGTGATGTTTCAACCAAGGAATCCCTTTGTACCTAATCAACCATTTGCGCCACAATTTGAGCTTCATGTTGTAATTCTTTTTGGTCAAAAGATAAACTATCAACAAAGGATAGTAAGTTTGTTTGGTGTTGAATATCTTGCTCAAGTATTGAATTCTCCCTACCCTCTCCTTCTACCTATCTTAGACTACTAAGAAACCTGGGATATCTGAATTTTACTTTTGGTGTAATGACATCTTGGATCCTTCAATTTGTTGGAGCATACAAACCTTCGACCAAGGCTACTGGTGTGGGTGTGAAGCTCACTTCACCGGAAGATGAGGTGTATTATTATAGCAAGTCTGCACCTGCAAGTACTTGCAACCAAGCTGAGTACTCGGCACTCCTTTTTGGGCTACAAAAGGTGCAAGCACATCACATCAAGCAACTTGAGGTGCAAGGAGATTCTCAACTTGTGTGTGAACAAGTTAGTGGAAGGTGCGGAGCGAAGGCTTGGTTCCACGACATCAACAACCATTGGAACTTTGCAAACAATTTAAAGAGATAAAAATTTAGCATATCCCTCGAGCTCAAAATTTAGTTGCTAATTTCTTGGCACGTGAAGCTTGTACTTCAATCATGCATGAAATGAGTGGAAGCACTGCCCTTAAAGCCACAAGCCACAAATAAGGGTGATCATTTGTAAAGAATGCAAAGGTTGTGATCATCATGAAACTAAGTGTTGGACAATTTGATACGAGTTTACCGACTTCAGAACATCATCAGAA
Source organism: Dipteris shenzhenensis (assembly GCF_047967505.1). Lineage (NCBI taxonomy): Eukaryota > Viridiplantae > Streptophyta > Polypodiopsida > Gleicheniales > Dipteridaceae > Dipteris > Dipteris shenzhenensis. The sequence goes on from NC_141616.1 coordinate 9,115,886, forward strand.
ATGTCCTTAAGGACATTGATCAAAAGAAGGATGCCAAATTGCACACACCTTGAAGAAATAGCATGGCGACTATAAGAACTAGAAGAAGCTGAAGTTGATGTGCAAGCTCTCCAACTGTTAACATCTGTCATGGCATTCTTGTTTGCCTTGATGAACAACCTTATGCAATGCCGTGTCTCTAACCCTCGCCTACTGTAAAGATGGATGCAATATCATGCCTTGACCAATAAGGGTTGGTCCTTTTAAGATTGTCTATGAGCTATTCTATGCTGAAGATTCTTCCCATATAGTGTTTCACAATACACCAATCACACCCTACCCTACCTATGTGTGCTTTGTGGATGTATCTTCACCTGATTTTCAATTCAAGCTACCTCTTTCCATCATTTGCCAATAGATAAGCCTCATTTCACCCCTCTCTTTTCCATTTTCCAAGCATGGCTGACATTCCTATGTTCTGTGGTCCAGTTGAAGAAAATCCAAATGAGTATCTTGTGGCCTTCAAGCGCCGTTGTGTTTCTCTCAACTTTCTTACTGAAGATATATGGTTGTTGGTTCTTCCCACATTTCTAGAGGGTTTGTCTCAAGTTTGGTACGAGAAGCAGGTCGAAGATGTTCACCAAAGTTGGCCGAGGTTGATAGCAGCTATGATCAAGTATTTCGACGAAGAAGAGAAGCCAGAGAATGTGTACCTACAGGTGGCAAACCCAAAGCAGTCAGAAGGTGTGATGGTGCATCGATATGTGGATTGAGCGGCCATGCTTTTGGGCCATTTAATTGCCATGCAAGAGGACAATGCCAGATTTTGAGTTGGAATGACTCAGCATGTGTTGGGCTACCTTGTAACAGGAGCAAGTGATGAATTCCGCCTCAAGATTAAATGGGAGAATCTAGAGACCATGGTGCGAGGACAAGAGATTGCTCAAAAGTTTGATAAAGTTCAATCTGACCCCGTGCTTTGATGCGACCCATGACTATGCTATTAAAAGATGTGGTTGATTTCTCTTGGGATGAGGATTGTGATCATGGGTTTGTACAAATCAAGAGTGCTCTAGCTTCAGAACCCATTCTACGCAATCTTGATTGGTCAAAGACTTTCTATATCAATCCTAGGTTTAATGAGCACACTTTGGCAAGTATTCTTCTCCAACAAGGGGAGGATTGGTTCATGTATTCCATCCAATTTGCTTCTCGACAATTGCTCAAAACTGAACGATGCTACTCTGACGCTGACAAGCATGCCTTGTCTTTGGTGTTCTGCATTGCAAAATTTAAGCATTATGTGGCTGAAAATTACTTCATTATAATCTCTAGCAATGGTCTTGCAAAACAGGTTCTTCAATCACCAAATCCCATGGGCCGGTTGGCCAAATGGTTGGCAGTTCTATAAGAATATGATTTTTCTTTCAAAATTGTAAAGGGAGGTTGTTCCAATTTGAAGAATTCTTTGATTGATTTAGAGGATTGCCTCAATGTAACCCTTGTAACGGCCATAGAAGTTGGGGATCCATGGTATGGTGGTATCTATAGGTTTCTGACCGCTTTCTCCTTTCCTCCAAAAAGTACTAGCTATAAGAGAAAGAAGATCCGAAGAGACTCTCTTTGATGGGGTGTTGTACCATCAAGGCATGGATGGGGTACTAAGATGGGCCATTGATGCAAATGAAGTACCTAAGGTATTGAAGCATTATCATGATGGATTTTGTGGAGGCCACTATGCCGGTGACTATACAGCTAAGAGGATTTTACATGCTGGGTACTATTGGCCGACCTTGTTCAAGGATGTCACTATGTATTGCAAAACTTGTGAACCATGCCAATTCTTTGGTAGGAGAAGGATTTGCATCCTGGGCAACATCATCTAGTGATGTCCATCAATCCGTTTCAGAAGTGGGGAATAGATTTTGTCGGACCCATGCCCATGATTGCCCGCAAAAAGAAGTATCTTTTGGTAGCCACTCAGTATGTCACTAAGTGGGCTGAAGCTATCGCCCTCCCTACTGCAAATGGAAAGGCAATTTCAAATTTCATATTTGAACATATTTGCACAAGGTTTGGGACACCCATGGAAATAGTATCTGACCATGAGAGTCCATTCTTAAATTAAGCAGTGGAGTTGCTCATGGATCACATCAGTATTGATCATCACACTTCTAGCATCTATTTTCTAGCATCCATGGGAACAAACGGAGTGGACCAATGGCCTCCTTTGTAAATCCATGGGAAAAATGGCCACAAGGAACAGGAGCCAGTGGGATCAGAAGGTCACTGAAGTCATATGGGCTTACAACATCACCCATAAAATGTCTATAGGTCACACTCCTTTTGAGTTGGTGTAAGGTACTGAGGTAGTTTTACCACTAGAGATAGAGATTCCAGCCTTGAGATTGGCACAAGAATAGAGGATGACAGAAGATGAACATGTAGAGGCTAGGTTGGTACAACTTGAGAAGTTAGATGAAACCCGATGCCTTGCACTACATCAAATAGAGATCCAAAAGAATCGACAAAAGGCCCGCTTAGATGCTAAGATTTGCAAGGGATGGGAAAGACACTTTGTTGAGGGGGATGTTGTGCTTTGCTTTGTTAATAGATTGGACCACCAAATGGATAAAAAGTTCCTTCCATTGTGGACCGGTCCATACAAAGTCATCAAGGAATGTAGCAATGGGTCTGTACTTGTTCAGGAGCTGCATGAGCCATATGGCGAGAAGGTGATCAAAAAGCATTATCTCAAGCCCTTATTTGTGCATGATGATGGTCCTACGATGGAAATGCTATGCATTCCCTGCCTGGGGGGGGAAACTGTCATGGATAAATTTGACCAAGGTAAAAGGCATAAATATGTGTGTATGCTTGTATGTGTGGCAATAGTATATTGGGAGAGACCCCCTTTCTTGGCTATAGGCTATATATACCATATTCACTCCTAGAGGTTGTTGTTGTTGACCATTTTGATTGTTTCTCCCATCATAATGGATGATTTGCATACCTCTTTCCCCATGGTGTTTACACCAAAGTTCACATTGTGGGCCTTGCCTATGGCCATCAATGCCACAATAAGTGCATGCTTGGGTTTTCCTTGCTATTGTTGTTGTTGATTTCCCCATTGTTGTTGAATTTGCCTTCCAGGGGCTGCATTTAGATATCTTTGTTGGGCTAGTTGCTACTTGATTGGCAGGTACAACTGGCTCTTGATTGTGTTGTTGTTGTACATAAGGTGGTACCCTCGCTCTGTAGTTTGGGTTGTACCTACATCTCTCTTTGTCATGGTTATCTTTCTTGAAAAATTCACATGGAATCTTTTAGGGCTGTGCTGCTTAAGGTGGTGGCTTCAAGCTTTGAAGATGCTTCTTGATGACTTTTCCAGCTTGGAGATTTTATCTATTTTCTTTTTTGCTGTGGATTTTTCTTTTTTCTTCTGCTTCTTCTCTTTCTTTTTCTTCTTGGAATATTCTTCATCATCCTCATCTTCTTCTGATGAGGTAGCTTCTTCTTCATCAGTGTCTTCTTTTGCTTCACTATTAGTGTCCGTATCTGAATCTGATTGTGAATCTGAATGCTTTTTCTACTTTGATATTGTACCAAGTCTCCTTTCTACCCGTTGGGCTACTTCTACCATATTATTAAAGTCATTTGACCCTCCAAGCTGGTCCTTGCTAGCTATTGCAGTTCTCAGTTCTTTGTTTAATCCTTTGCAAAAGTAATCCCCCAATTGCTCTTGGGTGGGTTGTTGGTTTCCTGTTAGTCTTTTGTTGAGGTTTCTAAACATCTGAGAATAATCTTCAACCATAAGATCTTTTTGTTTCATAGTTCTCAGTTTCTTGAGGATATCCTCTAGAGTTCTCTTTTCTAAAACAACTCAAGAATTCTACTTTTAATGTGTCATAGTCAGCAAAATGAGCAACACCGTATTGCATAAACCAGTTCATTGCTTTACCCACCATTAAAGGTTGCTGCAAATTGTTCTTTCTTGGTAGCATCTGGCAATTGTCCAAATCCACTAGCTGTCCATCTTGTCTCAAACTGTCCAACAAGACTGTCAGGGTCTTCTTTATCTTTGCCAATAAATTTAGCTGCTTTGACTAGTGGGTTCTGCATCTTTGGTTGTATTGGTGCACTAGCTTGCACTTGGGAGGTCTTCTTTTTGGGAGGTGGTGGGAGGTGATTGAAATATAGCCTCTCTCTTGCAGTCACAAGTCCATTAGTTGCAATATTTGCTGCAAGTGCTCTTTGTAGGAATTCTTGTGTAGGACTGGGCAGCATCAGTTTTTGTAATTCAGCTTGTGCTTCATGTAGTTCCCTGCTATGTAGTGAATTATATGAGGAACTTGTGCCACTTGGAATATAATCAGAGTTGTGTAGAATGTCATTTGGATCTGTCGTTTGTGATGCAGTCTTTGCCCGACTTCTATTTCGTGTGAAGCAAGCAATACCAACGTGACATGGAGAGATATCTTCCTCAAGCCTATTTGACATCATGGACTGTGCTTTCCATGAAATAAATAGAGAAATTTTTACTCACGGGATTTCAGTCGATTGATTGTTCTTGAGTTTAAAGCCGTGAATGCTACTCTACCTATTGCGACTCCATATTGCTGCTGGAGTGTATTTGTTGTAGTTGCTTGTCGTTGTGTTTGATGTCGCCTGTTGCTCATCGTTTTTTCACTGGTAATCTGACTATTGTTGTCTTGATTTGTTGTCGTTTGTTGTTGGTATTCTTTCCATCAATAATCCGACTGTTGTTGTCTTGATTTGTTGTCGTCTGTTGTTGGTCTTCTTTTCATCGATAATTCGACTGTTGTTGTCTTGATTTGTTGTCATCTATTGTTGGTCTTCTTTCCATCGGTAATCTGACTGTTGTTGTTTGAGGAATTCTGCATTGATGCAGCCTAGCTTGATTGGTTGTAGCTTGCCTCTATGGTTGTTTACACCTGGCTATTCGATGTGAGTGAATTGTACGTGACTTTTGTAGTAATGCAAACAATGTAGATTTGGTATGTGAACTTTGAATGATCATTCACCGCTCCAGCCTCATTACCATATTTGGTTGGGCTATGGTTTTGTATGAGTGGCATACTCAGCAGACAAAGATTATCTAGTACAATTGTTTTTGCTTTGACTTGCTTTTGTTTTTATGGAGTTGTCGCTTTGCTATCTCTACTATTATTATCAGCGTGAAGTAGTGTGTACCGGAGACTCTAGGAATAAACATTGTAAGGATCACTAAATGTGTTTAGAGTGCATTTAATAAATGAAAACACAAAACACGCATCAACTCAAATGCAATAGGTGCAAGGAGGTTGACAAGAGGCTGGCAGGAGTTGGATTGCATGTAAATTGAACTAGACAACGAAAAAACAATAGAGAACTCGTGAATTTGCAAAACGGATATATTGTATTATGCTTCAACAGAGATAAACAACAACTCAACCTCAAAATGGATTGTTATAGGACTTTTATAGCTGTCCAGATCCATTCTGACTGTTATAAGTCTACAGTCAGTTATATCTTTTAGTAGTAGCCCTTGTTACAAAACATCATACTATTGCATTAGCCCACTACTTATCAATTATAGAAAGTAATATCCACTACATACTTATTTAAGTAACTGCCTTGTGCCATGGGACTGATTTATCCTAACCTATGCTAACCCTGGGTTTTTGGCCACATAGGTGGAGACTGAGTCTTCAACAATAATACACATCATCAAACCTGATAGCGTTCCCTTTAGCCCATTTGTATTTTGAAGCATTTTAGGTCACATTGCACTTGTTTGCGATATCCAATTCTGCTGACATGTATCGCCAGAGGGGGAAAAACTGGCGGTTGAAATTTCGCTACTCCCACAAATTTCACATTTTCACACCTCTCGCCCATAAAATCTTGAAGATTAAGTACCTGCAACCTACCCCTATGCTATAAATGCCCTACAACAACCCGCACACACCTCAACGTGACCTTGCACAAACTGTAGTTTGCCATTGTCTTCTTTCAGGTAAGTTGTCTTCTATTCTTTGCTTGCCTCACCAGCTAGGTTCTCTGGGTCTATTTTGGACTGATCGTGGGGCCATGATGTTAATGGCAACATGTAGCTCACCATGACTTGCAAGAGAAGCAAACAGAGGCTGTGAGACAGGAAAGATGAAAGGCCAGGTCAAGGCACCAAGAATAGAGTGTGGGTCAAGGAAAGCACTGGCACGACATTGAATCGGCAATAGAAGACACTTTTGCAACATCTACGAAGGGAGAAACAATGAGAAGAAAGAAGACTCCTTATAGAGAGCAGCAAGATGCACTTGCAAATGCACGCATTTGATCATTGCCATCAGAGCAAAGAACATGAGCTGCGGGCTAGTTTAGAACACATTTAGGACAGTCAAAATTTCAACCATCGGGATGCTTTAGGACACTATCACAATTTCAACCACCGGGTTGGTTTAGCCCGACAGTCTCAACTTGACATATTAGACAATAACAAGTATATTGCTTTTCATTTTTGAATTTTGCAATTAGAAAATAATAATATATTGCTTTTCATTTCTGAATTTCACAATTTCAATCACAATTTATGTCAATAACTACTTGCTGTTTTTCATAAACCACCACCGGGGGCTAGTTTAGGATAATCACATTAAGTCCAAGCCATCCTCAACTAGAAATAGTGGTATATGACTCGAACAACAAGAAATTAATTTAAACAAATTTAAGTACTAAGAAACACAATAATTTCAATGACCAGGTTGGTCAATAAATAATGTCTATTCAACCACACTGGTTCAGGACAATCACATAATTGGTGATTGAGAAGAAGTAGCACGGTTGTATGATGTGATCCAACCACAAGGCTGGTTTAGTAAAATAACAATATATTGAGAAATATATTGCTATTAAAATTTGCTCAACCATGCCACCGGGCTGGTGTCTGTTCAACCACACTAGTTCAAGATAATCACATAACTGGCGATTGAGCTGAACGAGCCTACGATTGCATGACGTTCCAACCATTGGGCTAGTTTAGGACAATCACATCTAGTCCAAGCCTGGTATAATAAATGAAACAAGTAAACTATCCCGAAGCTCAATCACAAACAACCACCAGGCTGGTTTAGGCACCACTGACCTACATTGTATCTAGCATGTGTATGATGTGCTCCTCAAACACCCGTCTGCTTCTTACAGATGTCCTTTCTATTTGGAGAAACTCTTGTATTTTTGTGCTAAAACGTTGTCACTATAGCAATGACTTCCGCATTTAGGCTGTCTCTCCTTTTCTTGCAATCTATTGAAGCCCAAAGGCTTCTCGGATCGGGATGATCATGCATTTCTTCTATTCTACGTTCAACTGCTGGAGCCACGTTGGTCATTCTGATTGACCACATCTTCGACATTGTGTGCCCAAGCCATTCCTCCTTTGTTTCAGGAGACACCAACATAGCTTATGTTTCCCTCTTTGTAGATAGTTGATCTAAGTTGTGCACCCGTTTCACTTTCTGTAGGCCATTTCTTAGGTTAGAGAGCATCACCTCTTGGGTGTGCATCTTCCGAGGTGTTGTTAGGCTTGTTACTCTACAAACTTTAGGGTGCAAGCTAAAGGTTGTGAAGACTCAAGGCTAGTAATCCCCTGAATGTCTTGTCAATAGACGAAGTCATATCTCAAGTTTATGGATCAAAATCTAGACATTTTAATTGAGCAGAGGAGCTTTGAGCATTGTAAGGCTTGGTACATTAAGAAACTCAAAGACAAGAATGTTTGTTGTTGCGAAACACACATAGAATTTGACCTAGCCTAGCAAGCTATGAATGACTTGAGATTCAATTTTTTGTGCTCTACATGCTTGTCACATCACGCACACATTCCAAAAGTGAGAACCGCTAGGCACTTGATACTCAAACTCTTATTAAACATAGAAGAAAACAATACTAATGCATAGACAATTCAGTATCCCATCACATCAATGAACCATACATTAATTTCAAAGTAGTATCACCAATTTATATCAAAAATAAAAAAGTAAAAGCTTCAATTGTTTATTTGATGAAAAAAAATAACACTTGTAGTAACATATGAATAGTCACATTGCAGCCAAGGTGATTGTGTCCTTGATGTCAATTATTCGAGGAGAAAGGAACTATACCTGCCAACCAACTAGACAATAACAAAAGTTAGAACTTTACTGATTATTGAATGGGTGATAGGTATCCAAGCATTCTTCCCTCGCTTGTCATTGTTGTCACGAATAATATTCATCAAACATACAAGTACCCAAGCTAATAAATATCATACATGAGGAGCAAGTTAGAAAAAGGTTTAAAAGAAAGAGTTAGAACCTATTAGGTGCAAAAAGATAGAAGTCAAATTATTTTAGAGAAATAAATAAATTTCCTAGCCTTCCATAAAGGAGGCATGATAAAAGTAAGAGAAAAAAAAAAAAAGCCTACCATATAGGAGGCACAGTAAAATATAGGATAGTGAAATAATTTCCTAGCCTACCATAAAGGAGGCATTAAAGTTTTTGAGAAATAATGCAATTACCAAGCTTTCCATAGAGGAAGCACAATAATTGTTAGAAAAAAGTTAGAGAAATTAATTTACTAGCCTTCCATTAAGGAGGCACAATAAAATTTTGAAAGTTACAGAAATAGATTACAAGTCTTTTGTCTCAAGGGCAAAAAGAATTAAAACTTAAATGAAGTATCATTAGATGTTAATAAGATAAAAGGGTATATAGTAGAGATAGGGAATATTAAGTAGGAGGTTGTTCATATCAATGTGTCATATTATTAAAGTTAGGTTAAGGGAGGGGGTCACAAAAGAAAAAAAAGTGGGGCTAGTAGATTAATATATATGTTAAAGAAGATGTGTATGTGTGATATTGTGTGCACAAAGTTAATAAAGGAAAAATATGTAATTTTAAAAAAAAAACTTTGAATGAATTATGTGTGTGTGTGTGTGTGTGTGTGTGTGAAACAAGACAATAATCAAAGTTAGAACTTCATTGAATGGGTGACATGTATCCAAGCATTGCCCCACGCTTGTTATTAATGTCACTAAAAAACAAGTATACAATTGTCCAAAAAAATTCCATAAAGAAGAGCTTATAATTGAACATCCACCATTATTTTGAAGGAACAAAAAAGTGAACACCAGTGAATGGATGTGCTCACACACGAAAGCTCCAACAGATGTTCAATAGATAAGAATACAAAGTACTTGGCATATATAGTGACCAAGTAGAACATAAAAATAAACCAAGTACTAGACTAGCCTACAAGGTCATATCTTTGTATATGTCTACAAATCCCCCCTCAAAGATATGACTGAAGTACTCTGGAAACGTGTCAGAAGTACCTAGGTCACCTAAAGTACCATGGTTGCACAAATTCATCCATCAGGATATAGCAACCTATGGGGTAAAACATGAATAACAATGTCATTTTATAACCCCCCCTGACATTGTTGTTATATCTCGTATCCCCAAGCCGTGTCGGTGACGAGTAAAAAGTGGAGCTGACAGGCTTTTAGTGAAGATATCCGCCACATTATCCTCAGTAGGACAATAGATAAGATCAATGAAGCCATCCTGTATACAATCCCGGACATAATGATAATGATTCTCAATATGTTTCATGCAGGCATGAAAGACAGGATTTTTCCCAATGGCAATGCAACTCACACTGTCACACAAAATGGAGGTGGCCTCACCATGTTGTGCATGATGCAAATCAAACATAAGCTTCCTTAACCACATTGCTTCTGTAGTGGCTGCGTTTGCTGCTCTATACTCTGCTTCACTAGAGGAAAGAGAAACACGGTCTTGCTTTTTACTAATCCAAGAAATGCAAGCTGAACCCAATGAAAAACAATAACCAGTGGTGGATTTTCTATCATCCATATCCCCTGACCAATTTGAGTCTGTGAAACCACTCAGAGAAATGTCACAATTTGCAGCATAGTGCAATCCATGAGTAAGAGTGCCCTGCAGATATCTGAGAACCCTCTTGGCTTCTTGCCAGTGTGTGACTGTAGGACAATGCATAAACTGACTTAGCAACCCAGTGGCATGTGCAATATCAGCCCTGGTAGAACACAGATAGATAAGACTACACACCAATTGTCTATAAAGTGTGCCATCAAACTTCTCTGCTGTGTCATGCTTTGAAAGCTTGAGTCCTTTGGTCAATGGAGTGGCCACAGGTTTGCAATTTTCCATCTTAAATTTCTGTAAGAGACTCTTTGCATACTTTGTTTGGGACATACATATCCCTTCCTGGGTTTGCCAAAACTCAATACCAAGACAATAGTGCAAGAGACCCAAAACTGTCATATCAAATGTCTGACACAATGCTGTTTTGATGGCTGCAATTTGCTGATTACTACTGCCTGTGAGTAGTATATCATCCACACAAAGAACTAAAATCAGCAAATCTGATTTTTCTTGCAGAACATAGAGGTTGGACTCTGTATTGTGTTCACAAAGCCCTGGGACAGCAAATACTGATGTATCTTGTGATACCAAGCACGGGGTGCTTGTTTTAGCCCATACAATGCCTTGCGTAGCCTGCAAACCTTGTGTTCTTGTCCCGTAACTTCAAATCCTTGGGGTTGCTGCACATAAACTTCCTCTTGTAAATCACCGTTCAAGAAGGCAGTCTTGACATCCATCTGAAAGACGGGCTAGCCATAACTTGCAGCAAGAGAGATGACAGACCGAATGGTAGTCATCTTGGCTACCAGAGCAAATGTTTCCTCATAATCCACTCCCTCCTCTTGGGCATACCCCTTGGCAACTAGCTGGGCCTTGTGTTTTTCAATAGTGCCATCTGCATGGTACTTAACTTTATAGATCCATTTGGTACCAACCACATTCTTCCCAATGGGCTTATCAACCAAATCCCATGTGGCATTCCTTTCAATGGAACTAATTTCAGATTTCATGGCTTCCTGCCATGCGGGATGTTTCATGGCATCCTCAAATCTTTGAGGTTCAGTTTCAGCTGCCATAATTGAAGCCATCAAAGCATAATTCACCTGTGATGATGCATTCCTTGTGGCTGTCCTAGTCCTCCCTAAGGTTGGCTGAACATTAGCCTCTCTGAGGGTCAACCGTGCCCATTTTGGGACTGAATTTGCAGCACCACCACTGGCTGGACCACTGTTGGTATGGCGAGGTAAAGGATTCCAAACATGTGGCTGTCCTGCCCCACTAGCTGGCTACCCTTTTGGAATATTTGAGGGAAATCCCCCCTCAACATATGGCACCAAATCTGAACTGGGTGAGGAGGATAAAGACTCCATCTCATTACTATCAAACTGAACAATATCAAGAGGCACATCATCATATGGTGGCAAATCAACATTGACCGGTTGCATGGTTTCATTTTCAGCAAAGACAACATCTCTACTGATAATAATCCTCCGAGTAACAGGATCATACAAACGAAAACCTTTACTCTCAATACTATACCCCACAAATATGCATTTGACACTCTTGTCATCAAGTTTAGTTCTATGTTGAGTAGGAATTAGAGCATAAGCAACCGACCCAAAAATTCTGAAGTGATTTACCTTGGGCTTGTACCCATAGTATGCCTCAAATGGTGTCCTGTTAACCAAAGCTTTTGTTGGGCATCTGTTCAAGATGTATGTGGCTGTAGTAATGGCTTCTCCCCAAAATCCTTTTGAGATTTTCTTGAATTCCAGCATGCATCTAGTCATTTCTACAAGAGTCCTATTCTTCCTTTCAGCAATAGGATTGTGCTGGGGTGTGTATGGCACAGTTAAATGATGTTTGATGCCATGTTCTTGCAAATAGCTTGCAAATGCCTCTGAAGTATACTCTCCCCCTCTATCTGTGTTGAGTGTTTGTATCTTGGAATTGGTCTGATTCTCAGCCATAGCCTTGAATATCTTGAACCAATAAAACACTTCGGATTTGTTCTTCATGAGAAAGAGCCATGTAAATCTGGAGTAGTCATCAATGAAGGTAACAAAGTACCTTGCCCCTCTATGAGTAGTAACATTCATGGGGCCACAAACATCACTGTGCACTATTTGCAATGCTCTTATTGCTTTCACATCACCTTTCCCATCCATTTTGAAAGGTAAGCGGTGCAATTTGCCAAGGGCACACCCTTCACATACTTCATTAACTGGCTGCTGTAATTTTGGCATTCCAATAACCATGTTGTTGTTAAACAAATAGGTCAAATCCCTGTGATGGATATGGCCAAACCTGGCATGCCATAAATCACCCTGAGATACACATGATACAGCCATAGCATGCTGATTATAAGGCTGAGCATCAAGCTTGTACAACCCTTTTTCATAAGTGCCTGTAGCCACAATAGCATAACCCTTTTTAGGATCCTTAATCCTGCATTGGCTGCCTTGAAACTCTACCAACATATGTTGATCATGAGCAATGGAGGAAACTGAAATCAGATTCTTCTTCAAATCTGGAACATACCAAACATCATGGATGTATTGTTTCTTTCCTGAACCATCCAAGAGAATAGGAACATGTCCCACTCCCATGATATCCTGAGTGGCATCATTGGCACAAACAACATGTCTGCCATGGACCGGTATAATGTCCTCAAACCAATCTCTGTGATGAGTCATATGCTTAGAAGCACCACTATCCAAGTACCAAGGATCAGTGGTGGCCACAGATGCATCAATACCCTCTGACACTGGCTCAATAAGAGCATGAGCATGTGTAGCATGTGACATACTGGGCTCCCCCCCTGTGTCAATGATCTCATGATCCACAACACCAAAGGCAAAGTCCTTGTCATCCTGGGCATAATGTGCATGAGAAGAGGCATTTGAATTTTCAGCAGGTGCCACAAAATTACTGTTTGTAGTCCCCCTCTTCTTCTCATTAGCAATCCTCTTCTGACACTCGGCAATGTAATGACTAGGCTTTTTGCAATAGTTACATTTACCCTTTTTCTTAGAGGCAGAACTTGCGTGAGAACTTGCATTTGCCTCACTTTTGGGCTGAAATCCATTGCTGTTTTTTTTGTGAAAGTATCCTCCTTTTGACTGAAATTTGCCCTTTCCCTGCATAGCAAGAGCTTGCTCACCTTGGCGAGATGAATGAGCAAAATTAGAGGTTCTTTCCTCTTCTTGCAGGAGCAGCCCTACCAACTCATCAAATGAGACAGGTGCAGCTCTAAGCATGATAGACAAAGAGGTAACAAAAGTGCCAAATGACAGAGCCAGGCTATTGAGAGTGATAGTAACCAACTTTCTGTCTTCTATCTCCTCATCAACGCCTGCTAATTGATCTCTAAGATCAGTAATCTTAGCAATATGCTCTGCAATTGTTTGCCCTTCTTCCATCTTCAACTCCTTGAGTTGATTTGTCAAAGCTAGCACTCTAGCTTCATTTTTGACCTGATACATAGATGCCAGTTTATCCCAAGCATCTTTAGCATACCTGCAGGACTTGATAGTAGACATAATGTGCCTCTTCACTGAGAGGGATATCAAAGATAAAGCTTGGGCATTTCTTCTATCAAACCTCCTTTGCTCCTCCAATAGAGCAGGAGTAGGAGCTATGGATGTAGATGTGATGGATGAAGATGAACTAGTTGCAGCAGCAGCTGGCCTAGTTTCATCACCACTCACAATGTCCCACAAGCCCTTGCCAACCAAAATATTGCGGAGCATAAATGACCACAAGGCATAGTTTGATCCTTCCAATTTATCCCCTTCAGTGATAGTGCCAAAGCTTTCAAAAAGAGACATTATTCCTGACAAATAACTGACAAGAAGATTTGGGTGTCCAAGAAGCAGGAAAAGAGTGCTGAAGCAAATCGATTTGAAGTAGGAGCTTCTGAGGTGGATGTCAGTTTGATTCGAGGCTGGAAATTGCTGAGAAGAGCACCAATGTAGCAGTAGATGAACTCGTATGAAGAAGATGGCTACTGCTGCTGAGAAGAGCATCAATGCAACTATAGGAGACTGCTGTAGGCAGTAAAAATAGCAAGAGGAGATGCCGGAAAGTGCTGGAAATCAGGGCGACCTGAAGTAGAAGCCCTCGGGCTCAAGGGCGACCTGATTTTTGGGTTAGGAGCAGGGAAAAATGATCAAAAAGAGGGGCGAAGTGAAGGCGACCTGATCTGAAGCTGTTCGGGCTGAAGTCTGAGTGAAAACGAGCTGAAAATCAGTAGCATTGGTTGTCGACCAAGTCCTGGAGAGAGGCGACCTGAAGAAGACCTCCCGGGGCAGCAAAAAACTCAAGTTCTTCACGGCAACTGACTGAAAAACGAGCTGGAAACTGAAGTGGGCTGAATGTAGGATTGAGAGCAACACGAGGACATGAGAGAACTTGCCACAAGACGGAAGGCAAGGCTGAATCTCGGTTCAAGTGACTGACGCTCTGATATCACTTGAAGGAACACAAATGGAGACAAAAAGTGAACACCAGTGAATGGATGTGCTCACGCACGAAAGCTCCAACAGATGTTCAATAGATAAGAATACAAAGTACTTGGCATATATAGTGACCAAGTAGAACATAAAAATAAACCAAGTACTAGACTAGCCTACAAGGTCATATCTTTGTATATGTCTACATATTTCAAATGTGTCTTGTCATTTCTAGGGAGGTAAGGTCTAGTCCTAATAGTTTCTCAAATTTTCTCAGATTCTTTTCGGGCATTCTCCATCTTTTGGTTGATGAGGGATATTTTGACACGGTCTAAGATAACTGACATTCTAGTGGTCCTTTTATACGTAGGGATGTTTGATCCCAACTTTGTTTGTCAATAATCATATAAATCCAAGGTGACAAGAATAATTCTTTATTTATTTAAAAGCAAATGGTCTATATCAAACTATAGAACACTAAGTTATAAGACAACTTTTAATTTAAATAAAGGAGATCTCCACGTAGGATATTATGAACATTATTACAAGAAAGGCATAAAGTAAAGTATTAATGGACTAAGAAGCATCCCAACATTTATATATATATAAAGAACCAAAATAATTTACAAGGAAGATATAAGGGGCACCAAATAAATAGAAATAAGTGGGGTGTACCAAGCATATAGTTAGTCAATCATGTAAGGTTAGCAATTAGTATGTAAGGAAAAAAGGTTAGCATAGGGTTAGTGGAAGGTTAGTGGGTATGGTTAGTAACTAAGTAAGTGCAGTAAGTGCAGGGATAGTTTGCAAGAATGAAGAGTGCATGAGATAACCAGAGAAAAGTTGCACCAGCTCATGGAGCTGAGAACAAAGTGGCAACAAGGTAAGGGATTACATTAAGAGAAGTCCAGGTAGCCCTGGCTCTGGACAAGTGTCTGAGCGTGAAATGTTGGGAGAAAATCTATGATGCAATAGAAGTAGCAGTAGTTTTAAGAGGTAGCGAGTTGGCCATGGTGAGAGAAGCGAATGAAGCAAGCGGGAGCAATCAATAGATCTAGGGCAAGGGTGCATCTATGAGCTTGTACGTAAGCACTCCAAGCATAGAAGCAAAGCAAGCAGGACAATCAAAAGATCTAGGGTAGGGTGGAGCGATGATCATCTACAAGGTTGTACATATTACTCCAAGTATATCTCTGAAACATGCAATAATCTCACACCGTGCACAAATGACTCCAATAAACTTGGGTTGTAGAACAAGGAGCTATAGTAACAATCCAAGTATGCCACAGCTGAGACCACAAAAGCAATACAGAGGAACTGAGTGCAAAGGGTACTCGTGCCCATGACTAGACAGAGCGAAAATGTCTTCATAGCAAAATGCCAACTTCCAACAATGCATAATAGAGTCGGTTCTTAAAGAAGAGTGTGTAGGAGAAGAGCACGAGAAACAGGTAGGGGGATAGCTAGGGAGAACGATAACTATTGAATGAGAGAACAAGCTATGAACCTGAGTCGACACCATCGTGTACGAGTAGCAGCTAGTTGAGCTTAGAGGGGGTTGGAGTAGTGGCAAAGCTTAGAAAGAGATGAAGTATAGGTAGAGCTTAGAGGCAGATGAAGTAGCGGTGGTAGAAGGTGATGGAGGTTGAGTAGGAAGTAGTTAAATAGGTATACACATAGCACAAAATAGTGAGGGCACTGCAAAGTAGGTACGTCCAACCTTATCCCTTCATTAAATTGAGCGATATCTAAAGGAAGATCATTTTAAAGTCCCCACGGTAGGGTTAAAAAGTCATTTGCATAATAAAGAAGTTCTTACATCCTCAAGAAATTTACAAGGCACAGTATGCAAAGTATTATTAAAGGTAATTGCAAAAGGATCCGACCAAAAGTAGCTACAAGTTACATTGATGTTTGAATCAGGCACCATTCTCTATACCAAGCAATGAGCATACCATGTCCTCTAGGTAAACTGCATCATACCAACACAATGTATTAATAATAAATGTGCTTTGTATTAAGGGTGACAATGTGTAAGGGTGTATGTGAAAACATATATTAAGTGTGTGTGTGTGTGTGTGTGTGTGTGTGTGTGTGTGTGTGTGTGTGTGTGTGTGTGTGTGTGTGTGTGGGGCACACCCCCAACCCCAAGGGTAAGACCACGTGGTGGGAAGTAATCCCTCCATGTGGAACTTACTCCCACCTACTTATAATAAGTGAATAAAATTGGATCTGTATGATAAGTGTCATGAAAAAGATGCCAATAGTAAATACATAAACCACTTTTGCAATATAGATTTTAAAGTTAGTTAAAAATAAGGTGTATCACAAAATGACAAGGTGTTATTTATGCTAAAGCATTATCCAAGGGATGTGAATTAACTTATGGCATTATCCAAGGGATGTGAATTAACTTATGGCACTAGCCAACCAAAGGCTAGTTGGGAAATCAAATTTGTGTGTTTAGATTTTAAAAACCCATCAATAATTGAGCCATACAATTAATTGCATCAATTGGATAAGAAGTTTAAAAATGGAAACATGTAAGGAAAAATGTTTGAGACATCTAAGTTCAAAAATACAACCACCTCCAGTTTGCAACAATTTTCACCAAAATTAATAATTTTTTATAATATTGAGTTTGACAAACACTATTGAAAAAAGATGTTGAATCCTCAAGCAGTCTCCATCTTCTGAGGTCAGGGTTCACTTAACTACCACCATCCAAACAAACTAGGTGTTAGAACATCATAGTTACATTTGGGTAGAAAGGTAATGCCTACTTTCCTCGACTTATTATTGCTTTACCTAGGAATATAGAAAACTGTATGGACTCTTAGATAATTTAAAAAATGTTTAAGTCACAAGAGAAGTTTAAGCCACAAGTGGAGTAAGGAGCGAATGAGTAAATGGGTTGAGAAAGGATTAGAGGAGGTATGGGAGGCTTGTAAGTGAGGCAATATTCCTTTCAAATTTGAGAGGTCCTTTGGGATGCACCAAGGGACGCAAAGGCTTGCAAAGGGAGGGTAGTATTCCCTTCAAACTAGAGATGCCCTTTGGACGCATTGAGGCTTTCAAGGGATGCCAATATTCCTTTTGAGCTAGAGGTGACCTTCAAGATGCACTAAGGGATGGCCAAAATTTTCTACATAGGGATCAAGGTTGCACCTCAAGATGCAAACGGCCAATTGTACATAGAGTCCAAGGCTATGGCAAAATTTTTAAATATTTCTAAATTTTGTATTAAACATATAAGTTTCTCTTTTCTCATATTCTCTCAGCACATGCAAAATGGCGAATCTACTTAGATTGTTGTGTGTGTGTGCATGTGCATGTGCGTGCGTGTGTGTGTGTGTGTGTGTGTGTGTGTGTGTGTGTGTGTGTGTGTGTGTGTGTGTGTGTGTGTGTGTGTGTGTGTGTGTGTGTGTGTCCTCACATTTACTCAAGATGTTTGCTAAGTAAAATGCCAATACCTTAGATGCTTTCTCTTATAGTGCTTGGCATATAATCCATGCCACGTACTTTGCAAGTGATGTAGCCCAAGTCTCGCTAAAAATTACTTTTGAGACTTTAGTGGGAATTGGCATTGAGACTATTGACATAATTATGTAGTAACTTTTGCCTACCCTTTTGCGTGATGCATGGTCTCAATTGCTTCTAGCCTCTATTGTGGCTTGACCAAGATTCAATGGCTCAATTTGCACTTCATTTTCTGTGCCTTTGCCTTTTCTTTTGACTTCTCTTTATTATTGGACCCCTTTTGTCTAGGGGTCTAACATTGCCTTCTATTATTGCTCAAGTTGCGTTTGCATGGCTTCTCTTTCTATTTCTTGGATTTTGTTCTACCACCTCATGTCATAGCTCCATCTTGGGATTGGTAGGTTCCTGAATTCATGAAGTAGATTCCCACATTTGTGACCCCATACATCTTGTAGTGGTCATTTGCAAGTTTGTAATATGTGTTCCACTCTTTTTTAGTTTGTGACATTGCCATGTTTCCAATGGTGTTTAGTAGCAGCATTATTCAATCTTGCACAACCATAGATTGTATTTTCTTCATCTTTGTTATCTAGATATGTATGGATATATGGCATGATTGCTTCATGTTCAGGGTTCCTTCAAGGTGATTGTGGACACAAGACCCCTCTATTGGGTCTCTGGTTTCCCTAATTAATGGAAAGCTAGTAAGGCTTATTCCCTCATGTGAGACATGCTATGTTGAAGAATATGCTTGGCCTCAGATCGCGTCTTTTATGAGGTTGAGTACCTAGGTTGCCTCTTCTACTCATCGCTCAACTAGACCTATATCTAGACTTCATTGACTTACTTAATTTAATGGGAAAAATGCAAAACCCCTCGTCCTTGTATCTTTTGGGTGTTGCTAAGGGTCAATTGTGCCATACCAGTCTTTGATGTCCTTTGGTATTGAGGTACCCATTGCTATTAGATTAACTCATTGACCCCAAGGTTTTGAATCTATGTCCAGATGACTTTTCACAGGGTGCCGAATTTGGTGGGATCAAATGACATCATTGAGAGGTAACAAGTCTTTGACATTATTTGACAACCCATCCCTTTATTAATGAATGCCTTAAAATTATAAGTCCTATTTCAAGAACTTGAGTTGGAATCCCTTGACCTTGGACTTGGATACTAGCACTTAGTGTGATGCATAGTTAACTTGTACTTCCAATACATCCACATGTGCCTTTAGTTGATGTGTACACAACTTTAATGCTCACTTAGAGATGTTCTCAAGAACACATACCAACTTATTCATCATGAGCTGAACAATTGAAAAGAAAAAAGATGTATCACTATTATTTAAGAAAGGGAAGAAACCCTCAATGCAAGCTAGAAATCCACTATGGGAAATAAGCTAGCTCAATGGATAAGTGTGTATAGACCAAAATGATTCATCTACTATAGTAGGATCTTGTCTTCCTTTTTTAACCCTTACTCTAGAGGAGGGGTTAATGATATAGGCTCTCTAAGGTGGGTAGGAACCTCTTCCAAAATTTTCCACCATCAGTCTCACCAACGCTTGAAATATAGTGGTAGTCAAACCTAGGTGAATAGCTAAGTTTCCACCATCTGTCTCACCAACCCTTGAAATATAGTAGTAGCCAACCCTAGGTGAATAGCTAAAGATCCACCCCAAAGAATCCACCTTGGTTGGACAAACTCAGCTACTCCAAGCCATAGCAACCTAAGGGGAAATTTTGAATAAAAGAATGAAAATTTTGCCTTCTTAAGTAACACAAATTCAAGGACACAATGATGGATCCACATCATTATTTCAATGTTATCCATGCTAAATCCTTCCATCTTCTTGGTCTCTTCTTAGTTATGGCAATCTTGTCCTTGATTGAACCACTTTCCCCACTCACTTCTTCCTCCCTCTGATGGAGACAACTTATTGTGCCTTTTCTTAAAATTTCTACCATTCCTCTTTTTCTTCCTCCAATGTGTCACATGCCTTTTCTAGCCTCTACTTAATCAGCCTTTGTAGCCTATAGAACAAGCTCATTTCTAAAAAATATGAGCTACAAAATGACGTGAAGAGTTCTTACAAAATCTTGACAAATCCATTTGATCCCACCAAATTCAATGCCATGTAGTAGGAGGATGACTAGGACTTAGATTTAGCACTTGAAGGATTGACGAGAAAAATCACAACATGTACCTCGACGTTTGAGCCTACCAAATTTAATGCCCTATAGGATGATGACTAAGACCTATACTTGGCCAGTCAAAGGATTAACAAGAAAAATCACAACGACCACTCAACATCAAGGATTGATCTAGCACAACAAACCCCTAGAAATACTCAAAATACATAAGGAGGAGGGTCTCAGCATCTTTCCTACTCAATGAAGCAATCTGACAAAGTTCAGATGGAGCAAATACATGTAGTAGACCAATGTGAGCAAGAGTCGAATTTGGTAGAATGTTTAGGCAAAGATGATTTTCCAGAATGTCATGCCTTGCACAAGGTAGTAGACCCTACTAGGTTTCCCATTAGTGGAGGAAATCAAAGATCCAATAGAGGGATATTGTGTCCCCAATCACCTTGAAGGTATCCATGAATACAAAGTAATCATAATGTAGAACTATTTAAAGCTCTGAATAGCAATGGTGAAGAAGATAAGAGTTGTAAAAATGCAGCATCAAATGAGGCTATAGACACTACAAATGTTGGTAATTCCACAAAAGAAAGAGAGTGGACCACCTACGACAAAGTTGAAAAGAACCACTACTATAATATGTATCAGAGGTCACGGAGGTGGAAGCCACATAGATCATGGATCTACTACATGACTATGAGAACCTACCAATCCCAAGGTGAAATAAAAGCACAAATTGATAGTTGCCACTCCCAAGTGCCAAGTTTGGAACTTGGTCATCCTTTCACCTTGCATCAAATTCAAAGGACTCATAATGATTATGAGCTATAATAGTTCCTCCACCTTGGCTGCTAGTTCCTCTCTTTCTTGCCAAATGCTCTCAAAGCATACAAGATGCTACCAGGGCTCTTGCGCTACTACAAGCTCTACATGCGCCACAATGCATGACATAGATGTGGAAAGCATTTGTAAAACTAGAAAAGGTTGCTCCCAAAGATATTGATCGAAAACATTGAACAAAGGGTTTCTCTAGGCATGCACAATGGCTATAAAAGACTACACATATTTATTGATACAAAAGAATGCTACAAAGATTTTTAGTTCAATTTTTGGAAGTGTTGCTCGTTCCATTTGCATTCCAATTGTCCTTTGCACAAAAAATTTTGATATGAGGATGGAGGTAGCATTCTTCTCTAATAGTGCTCTTTACAAACAAATATGTGTCTCAGTTCTGACAAATACATTAATTGGAGGTGAGTTTAAGAAGCTAACTTGAAAATTTTAACATTTTAATATTTCTTTAATTTCTAAATATAGTTTCTTATTATAGATATATGCAACAAGCACAAGTCATGATACACCATATGTAGAGCATCCATTAGATCACATAGGTTATATCACCTTGGAAAAGCCTAATGAGCATGAAAAAAGAGTTAAATAGTACAAGTAGGCAAACCTAGTGAGCAAGGATATTTCAATAGTGCAAGTAGGCAAACATCCCCACAATGACAACACATATATTTCCTTCTATCTTGTTGCACGATGCACTGCATGAATTTACTAGTGAGGAAAAACTAATGGATCAAGTATACTACCAAAACAATTGTACATTTGAATGATGATATTGGAAACATTAAAAACAAAATATGTGCATGCAAGACGAAGACAAACAATTAAAAACTATAGAGATAATAGAGGTTTTCAAATACAAAGATTGGAAAGGCAATTAAAAGAGCAAGTATTAATTTCTCCATGATTTTGAAATGCTATTGAGGATGCAAGGGTTGAATTACAACACATTGATAATGGGAGTCATGTTTTTTATTTTGATCATGACATGGTGGGACTAGTTGCAAGGACCATCAGCTAGTGGAACTAGAAGTAAGGCACTACTACAGTACGGGACCTTTTTTGATGCTTTGTATCAATGCTTTTTTAATAAAATTGACAAGCATCATTGCAACCGCTGAAATGTTGCACCATGTAAGCATCAAATTCAAGATTGGAACAAGCATCAATAATGCTTATGAGAAACTCTGAAATTGTAGCCTTGTAAAATTTTCCATCTCACGTTGATAAGATACATTCTGATTTTTCATAGTCCATTGCAAAACATTTAGTACACAAGAAGATAGATTTATACCATAACACAATCAATTAATAATATCATACAATATGAGTATAGAGAATAAAGAATTTTTGTTATGTAGTCAATTGTGTGAATCATCATTAGATGTATCTTTTGCATTGTTGACACCATCATGTTCACCATGTGTTAAGTATTCTATGTCCTCTACATCAAAGACTAGATCCCTACATCTAGGTCTGAGTAACGATGCACAAAGATTCATTATCAATATCTTCTAAAGGTTTTACAACCACCATCTCATGAGTTAGGGAAGGAGCATTGGAAGTGCTTGCCTCCATGTCATCTACTATGATGTTTTACATCCCTTCCTTGATGTCCTCATCCAAAGATGTTCAAAAGCAAGAGGGAGAGTGCTCAACAAAGAGTGCTCAACAAGGAGGAAGGAAGAAGCTTCACAAAGGGAAGGAGAGAGAAGAACGGAAGACCACACAACACGAGGTATGAGCTAACACATGGATGGTATTAGCTATCAACATTTTGAAAGGAAGGCTATAATTTGATTCACTCAAGCCACAAAGGTATGACCACATAACATGAGTTAAGATTCAACACACGGATGGTATTAGTTATATCAGTCTTATGAAAGAAAGGCTACAATGTGATCCACTCAAGCCACATAGGTACGACCTATTGTATAAGCTACTAACTCTCTATGATCCACATGCAAAATCTATCCAAGTTCCACATCCTCCAACCACGTTGATGTAGATCAACAAAATCCTATCATAGATGTATAAATCTTAACACTTCCTCTCCATACCAAACACGAGGGGTATTGCACTATCATCAAGTCATATAATATATGGAAGAAGCCTTTATCTACAATCTTATTACAAGGTTTGTGACTTGAAAAGGGGACATGGTGCTAACTTGACACAAAACATTACGTACATAAAGTAGTGATTGATTAATGAAGATGACTCTATGAAATTGCTTGATCTCCTCTCACGTTTCTCTGCACACTATACCTCCTCCAATCCAAGAGGATAAAAACACATTCTTAAAATGGAAATGAGACCATTCCTCTTGAACAATGGTGAAAGTAAAGGAGGAAAGAGGGTCTAAGCACTTGCCTTTCATGAAGGTCAAGGGAAATGTCTACTCCTTTACAAACAAAGACAAATAGGTATGCCACATCAAAATGACCATAAAAATGAAGATACAAGCATAAAGAGAATCAAAAAAATATGTCACTATGATAGTGACCTCTCAAAAAAATCATGCAAGTGTTTTGCAGTGGAGACCTCACCATAATGATGAACAAGTCTATCAAACATGAGCATGATCTTGCTCATCTTCCTTTGTCACAAATGCACTCTTAGGATCGCAAATTTTCCCACAAAAGTACAGTAAGATCCTATTGCAAAACAAGAGAATTTTTATGAATATTTGCTATACTTTAAAGTGCTTGCCAATCAAGTTGTCTTGGTCCATTGACACCCAAAGAATAAAACGATAAATGAACATCGCATCAAAGCAAGCATTTTATGAGTTGCAAGATTTTATTTATTATAATAATTTTTATGTTCTTTTGCATACCCAACCATAATGCACTTCTTACCCTTGGAATCAAACTTACCCCTATTGTCCTTTCACCAATGAGCATAATTAGTTGATCCAAAAACTCTAAGATGCTGGACTTTGGTTTATGTCCACTCCTCCATGCTTCCATTGGTTCATATCACATAAATCATTGTAGGGGAAAGTTCAAACAAATAAACCACTATTCAAACTACTTATTCTCAATACTTATCAAGCATGTCCTTAGTTTGTGTGATGCTCCTTACACAGTAACTCGATGGTGCTATTCTTTCCTCTTGTCCCCACCATTTACAAAACCTAGTAAATGCTTCGGAAGATTTCTGCCCATTGTTGGATCAATGGCATTTAATTCAAAAACTCAACTGAGTTTCTACCATAGTCTTGAACTCTTTAAACTTTTCAAGAAGTTCATAACTTTCCTTCATGGTGTTGGCAAATACAACTTAGGTGTAGTCTTCAGTAAATGTTACAATTTATTTGCTAACATTGAGTGATGGCATATTATTAACCATGTAACCTACAAACTCACTGTGCACCATCTCCAATTGTCTCTTAGATCTAGAGATTTAACCTTTGAGAAAATATTCTCTATTCTGTTTCCCATAAGGCATCCTTCACATGTCCCTTTTTGATGGAGGGAGTCCATTTACCATGTTCTTGTTACACGAAACTACATGGATATGAAGTGAAGATGTGCATATCTCTAGGGACACAATTGAGACTCAAGTTGTACAATCATGCATGGTATCTATCTATAGGGTGTGACTTCCCAAGTTGTAAAAAATGCCATCTCTCAATCCATGTCAAATGGTCTATTCTTGAGTGAATAAGAACATCTTCTTGTCATCAAAGAGAATCCACATATTTTGATCAACACATTGCATAATTGATAGTAGATTCATGGAAAGCCTTAAGACATAAGGAAAACCACTATCTTTGTTGCACACTTATCAAGCTACACAAGTCCATGTGGAGTATGAAGGTAATGTGTTAATGATAAGGTAACTATAGTATTCACCTATGAAGAGACCACATGGTGAGGAGTGCCCTAATTTTGAATCTTAGGATTCAATTTTTCCAAAATTTCCATACATGGGGACATTTGTCTGCCATCTAGTCATCCTCCAACCTTCTCTCCTTGCTTCATGTTGCATTCTTCCTTCCTCCTCCCCCTCCTCCAATGTCTGTGACCTATTCTTTTCTTTGCTTCACATTCCACACCTTTAAGCTTCCATCTTCTTGTTCTTTCTTCTACAAGTAACTAGATCTCCTTTACCATTCATCGCATGGGTTACCTCAATCTTAGCCACCTCTAAGCTCCTACACAAGTTGCAGGTCACCTTCCTCTTGCCTCTCTATTATATCTCAAGCTCTCCATTAGTTCCTTCTTGCTCTTGTTGTTGCAACCTTTACAATCTTGTCATGTCCTCTAATGCCTCTCCTATTATAGCTCAATCTCTCCACATGAGCACCTTTATAGGAACAACAATAATTATGCCTCTGCATGCCTTTCCTTTTGTTGTTCATGGCTCTTGGGCAACTAATATTGCTAAGTTTCCCTCAATTGTACCCTATTTTTAAGTTTCCTCTACTATTTGCAATTACATCCAAGTTTGTCACAAGCTTTTTCGATGTACGTCATTCATTTAAACTCCACTTGTATAGCCCACCTTGCCGCTCATTACATCAAGGTGTTGTCCGTGGATTCTATTTTCTTCTCTTGGAATCTTCGCCTTCATAGACTCTCTCCAGCTTCTGCGAAGAGGTTTTGTTTCTCCTTTCCCTTGTAGTTTTCTTGTAGGTTGGTCACGTCTCTCTTGCTTTAAGACTTCTCCTACATAAGTTGTTCCAGGTCAATTGAGCCTCTTTAAACAAGATTTTGATTGACTTTGTGCTGCTACTCTTCTTTAGGCCACAACATAGCTCATCAATTTTCAAGTCCAAATCTCTATAATTGTAGAGGTCTCCTATAATTGCAACTCTTTCTTTGTCTCTTTCAAGCTCTCCATAGCTATTGCACATTGATCATGATTTCTTGTGCTCTTTCATAGCTTACAAATACTCCTCTTGAGTTATAGGGGCTTCTTGAAGTCAAAGGTATTCTATCATGCCTTTGTTGCATGTATGCTCCTTCTAAGCTTCCTTAGAGTTTTCTACAAGAAACTACTAGCAGTATTGGCCATGAAGGAACTCTTAAATGAAGGAGCCTTTGATAAGAGGGACACAAACTCAATAGGCAAAACCTCTCTTGCAACCCTGAGCAAATACTTAGTAATCTTGAGCATCCACATAACTTAAGAAATTTCTCACAATTATTCTTTTTGAAAATGAGACAGAAAGGCAAGGTAAAAGCATTGTTTAGACACATAGTCCAATCCCACGCACTAAAACTCTTATAGTTTCAAAAATATGACAGTCATCTCTCCCCTATAGACCCATGCTCCACTCAACACTCCCATAAAACTAAGGAATTCACATAGGGAAACTGACACCCAATCAAGAAACTGAGCGATTGACACATAATTAGTGAATTTGAGAGCTAACATTAAAAAACCAAATATTCACCTTTCACCTTGAGGCTAACATAATATCTCTACTTATACACTCTAGGAAAGGGTGCATATTATTAATGAAGAATTCACAATTAAGGGGTTCTACAAACAGGCCTTGAACACACATGATATATAGGGTTTATACATAGTGATCCCCTTGAGCACTCAAAAAGGACACAGTTCAAGAAAACTAAGGAGCCCACATAGGGTAATAGACACACAATCAAGAAAGTGAGGGATTGACACACAATCAATGGATCTGAAAGATGACACAAAAAATCAAATATTCACATTTCACCGCCGTGAGGAGGCTAACACAATAGCACTACTTAGTCACTCTCACCTACTAGGCCAAACCATAGATCTTTGATACCATGTTAAAGTGAACACACGGCTCATATACCCAACAAACATAATGATGCGGGGAGAGAGTTGGCCATACAATATGTACGCTCTTCTCTCTTCTTCCCAAACTATGAGCATGGTACAATATATATTGGACCCTAATTTGGGTTACCCTAAGGCCATGAGGAGGCTAACACAATATCACTACTTAGTCACTCTCACCAACTAGGCAAAACCATATAGCTCTAATACCATGTTAAAGTGAACACACATGTCATGTACTCATCAAACATAATGATGTGGGCAGAGAAGCCACATGATTGTTGGCTATACAATATGTACGCTCTTCTCTCTTCTTCCCAAATGATGAGCATGGTACAATATATGTTGGACCTTAATTTGGTTTACACTAAGAACATGAGGACTATCCACACTCAGAATCAGATACTTTCTAAAGATCTCCATGTTCCTAACCATCTAGCCATGTATACAACATATAGACATATGCCCCACCATATTTTGTACATGGATGGTGACCGTTCAAATGAACCATACTTTAATATGCAACACTTTTTTGCTATCATGGAGTGCACATCAATCACTTCTTCTAGAACACAACTATAAATGCCAGTTGAATTGTCTTAGTATGGACCATAAGACATGCTCTATTGACCACACACCTTATTCTTGATTAATCCAATCAAATTAGAATAAAAGAATCCAAGATAGTATGCTTGCACATTCTCCAACCTCCTATAAATTATGTCATCCCTCACTTATCTATGTGTCCATTTGATCAAAGCTTTATCTAGCATCCACACTGAGATTTTGTCTAAGGATGGCATGGTGACGCTTTGAGTAGAGACACCAAGCATGCCAGAAACAAAAATACTATAGATGGATTATTGTGACCCTCACAAGAATATGACCTTTTCATGCCACAATATAACTTATCAAGGCCAATGAACTGGGCAATGTCTTTCTTTAGGTAATTGAGCTATAATATCTTATCTACATTTGTAGCATGGAGCTTTCCATCGTTCTTTAATGAGATAAGAAAATGCTTCAAAAGAAACTTTGAGGACTTTACCATCATATTGCTTTGAAGAGTGGAATGCAAGCAGAACTAAAGAATTTTCCATAGGGTTGTGGTGCTACGAAATGGCAAAGTGCCAAATACATTCAACCCTACTTCTATCTTAGATTTGAATTCGCCATTTTGAGCATATTAACTAATTGGGGTTTGGTTGCTCTCAAGTGCATGGTTCCACTCTTCTCACTCATGAGCCCCACATTCATCTCAAGGTCAAGAAACATTTTAAATGACCCACAATTCTCACATGGATTTCTCGAACTGCCAAGCCCACTTAAGACAAGGCATTTGGCCCTTCCAAAACAACAATCTTTTGTGTTTGGAGGTTGAACAAAGAGGATCTTAACAACCCATCAAGGAATATTCAAATTTCGAATCTCGTTCTTTATTGTACTTTTCTAAGCTTAGCTCATGATTGGATAAGACACTGTCTACACCTCTTCCCCATAATTTTGTAGGTACAACCACTATTTTATTATATTTTTAGTCTTGCTCTAATTTTTTAGCAGGTCATCATTTCTTTTTTGCATGCATAAGTGAAAGTGTGCCCATGTGATGATAAAGACAAAACTAAACCATTGTTGTATGCTTACCCAACTACAATGAGATAGTACATAGCCATTCTAACAGTTGATTGTGCTTCGTGGGGACCTTAGAGTGAAGGATCAATAGGCATAGTGTTTCTACATAGGCCAAGGCTACACCACCAACATGTCAGAATGGAAGGAACTCATAGTAGCTATGTCTAGCACTCCTAGAATTGAAGATATGAGTAGGTTCGATGCTCATATCAGCTACATTCTAGTATTCTAGATAGGGGTCTCAAGATTGATAGTATGAGCAAATTCTATGTGGGTCATATGGCAAAAGCTTGGAATGATGTTGAATTGGATCATGAAATACTACCACCTCTAAGATTGCAAAGCTCATTAATCAGTTGTATAGGTGGTGTACATCAAGCAAGAGGTGAATGCCATAGCTGGTCATAAAGCATCGCAAGCATATTTAAGCCTCACTTTCAAGGGTATTTCATGCCTTTGGACTAAAAATATATGGACATTTTACTCCAATTAGTGCAAAATAGATAGGATCTATTTGAAACCATCATACCTTGTCAATCATTTACTCATTAGCTAATTATGCCTCTATGGATCCTACTACTGATTTTTGTAGAAGATACACCCAAAATGCACTTGCAAACTGAAGACCTTGATTTTGAATCGCAATTCTCCCTACTAGTCACTAGATTTTCAAAGAGAGCATACAAGATCAATTGCATATTTCCAATGCAAGAATCTAGAGTTGCATTCATATTGAAGATGCTTATAGGTTGCATTTGTTTTCCATGTATGTACTAGGCTTCCTTTGTAGATACTGAGGGCCAAATGGAGAGACAGTGCTTTTGTGCTCTAGCTAGGAGTTGCTAGAAGTTCACATGAAAGTGCCACCCTTAGGCAAGCAATTTGAAGGCCAATAAGTGTGAATCAACAACCCAAGCTCAAGTACGATAAGAGGTGAGCCAAGAATATTTCCAAAGAGGCCCACCATAGGAACAAAGATGGGTGATTGATGGCTAGATTCATTTAGATAACTAGGTACGATGGCCAAATCCATAATCGAACTTTAGCCTTGTAGGTCCCACTTGGCATATGACTATATGCATACATGTGTGTGTGTGTGTGTGTGTGTGTGTCTCTGTGTGTGATGTGTGTGTGTATGTATATAACAGAATATAAGGAAAACCCACTTACACACACACACATATATGTAAGGAAAACCCACTTACACACACACACACACACACATATAAATATCTATAAGGAAAATCCATAATCGAACTTTAGCCTTGTAGGTCCCACTTGACATATGACCATATGCATACATGTGTGTGTGTGTGTGTGTGTGTGTGTGTGTGTGTGTGTATAACAGAATATAAGGAAAACCCACTTACACACACACACACACACATATATATGTAAGGAAAACCCACTTACACACACACACATATAAATATCTATAAGGACAACCCACTTACACACACACACACAAACATACACATATACATATATATATATATATATATATATGTATGTATGTATGTATGTATGTATGTATGTATGTATACGGTCTTTATATATCTTATGTCATTTTTTATTTTACAATAATAAAAATCCAACATTGATAAGATGAATATAGTAGAAGACTATGTTCATTGAACCCACATTTTGAGCTTTCCCCTTACCTCTCCGGGCTTGCGGAACGAATGTCCCTCGAATGGTCAATTTGCTTCGAAGAAATGTGGCAATGGATCTCAGGGGCTTGTTGCTACACCTCCCAACCGGCTTAACTTCTGACTAGTATGGAGGTTATTGACATGTAAATATCCCACTAAGGTGGGATTTTTGAAATGGAAGGACGCCTCCCCTCTCTCTAAGGTGTGTATGGAGGATGACATCCATGTTTTTTGGAGCTGCATTGTGGTCACCTGGATGGCAACAGCGCGATATGCAGCATCGATTCTGGCAGCAACTCATTCGACTGTGATACTGCATATTTGGAAATTGTGAAACCCTATGGTATTTTGCCATGCCAGTTTCAAATTGTGCAGACGGAGTTGCTTGGCATACTGAAATACTTTAGCTGTAAGTATTCGAAAGTTAGCATGGCCTTGGAGGTCGCTCTGAGTACGAGCTGAATAAGCAATATATAATTTTCCTGTCTGTTGCGCCCCAAAAAAAAAACTTCTTCGTGAAAAACAGCTCGAGACAGATTGTTGCATGATTCTATGACCACTAGTCCAAAGCCCTTGTACAAGTGTGATTCAAGCTTTCCTGTACTCTCTGAGTCCATACAAATACATTGGAAATAATCAACTAATACTAATCCAATACATACTCAAAGGGTCTCTGTCTCTATCTACAAAAAAACCCAGTCACCTTCCTGCGGAAAGCTCAATTGCCTCTTGATTGACGGTTGAATCTTCCACCCATTCTGCCAATCTCTGCGGCATCATTTCATACTCTCGCCTGCGAAGCCCTTCTACCTGCTGCCACTCCTCCCATCTTTCAGCCAATCCCTCTCCAACCAACATTCGTACCACTTCTGCCATCTTCGGACGATCCTCTGGTGTAGGTTGTGTGCATAGTAAAGCTACCTGTATAAGCTCCTCAACTTCCTGTGCGTCATATCGCTGCAGACTAGGATCTACTATTGAGGCTAGTCTCTTCTCACGTTGTAATTTTTTAACCTGAACGAACACGACCTCACGCCGTCACTTGTCGTTTTCAAAAGAATCAATTTTCAAACTCGTAGCCAACGACAATTTGATATATGCATCAAGCGATCGCTTTTATCCTATACAATGAGTTTCGTAGAAGTTCAGCAGAAATGTGGAGACTTACATGATCCAAGAGCAGAACGTCGTCATCTTCTTGCAAACGAGTAAAGTCAATAGCACGTTGACCAGTCACGAGCTCGAGAAGCATGACACCATAACCAAATACGTCAGTTTTTTCTGACGATTTTCCCGTTGACAAATATTCTGGGGCGATGTGACCCATAGTCCCACGGACAATAGTAGTTACATGGGTGTTTTTAGTGTCCACTAGCTTTGCAAGGCCAAAATCACCTACAACAGCCTGAAAGTCCTCATCCAGCAAAACATTAGCTGCTTTTACATCCCTATGGATGATTCTTGGATTACAGTGATCATGAAGGTAAGCAAGGCCACGTGCTGCACCTAATGCTATCAGCTTCCGGATGGGCCAATGCAGCTCTGCCTCCCCGGGTTTTCTTTCTGCAAATTAGTCTCCAATTTGAGTCTTTCCTCTGTCTCTCTCTCTCTCTCTCTCTCTCTCTCTCTCTCTCGTGCTCCCTCAATGGCAAAATAGTGGGGATAAAGGAAAGTGACAGAAAAGATCTCAATGAAAGTCATAGCTTTCTTCTTGGACACATCACAGTGAAGGTCCACGATGCACAATCAAGGCTGAAGGTCTTGAAGTAGGCATCACCTAAAGGGGAAATCCATCTGGATAGAGAAAGACGGCGACTCGACACTCCCATAAGATAGTAGCCCTCAACATAGTGAGGCAAAAAAGAAGAGAAAACAGCCTAAGTCAAGAAGGGTAAGGCAATAATAATAAGTCCAAAAACAAAAAGGAGCACAATGCATAAGAACATGAGACCCCCAGGATTAGAGTCTGGAAGATGGCTTATCCATGGACAAAATTATGGTGGCTCACCTGGGGAATGCTTGCCGGTATCGAAGCTTACTCCCCTTGCATCTAATCTCTCATGCGCAGGAGTATCTTCCAGACGAAAATCACCCTCAACTTCCCTCATCTAGGAGTGGGGGAAGGCCTCTTTTATGTCTCTTTAAGTGGTTGAGATATTGAGTTTGCAGATGACGACATTGTTTTCTTGTCCCTTTTAGCATATCTCTATAGGGCACCTCACCTGCGTCACTCCCATAAAGATCAAGCAAGTCAGATCTTTGGCATCATATACTTCATACGGGTTGTAGGCATCCTCAACCTATAGAGGGTCCGTTCAGATATATGCTACTGCTTCTGAGTATTCGGCCTGTTGCATGTCATCAAGTCCTTCGTCACTGTCATCGGGGCAGCAGCCCTTTCAGCCACCTGGTGCTAAATCCACCCTTCTATGTCATTGGTGTCATGTGACTCCCTGATCACCTGGTCGTCATCCTCCTCTTCACTCTTACCAGTGTCAAGGTGGTTATCGGCCTCTCCATTCACATGGTGCTCATCCCATCCGTCGATCACATTGGTGATATCTTCCTCTAGAGTCACGAGATGTATTTACCCCATCCTCCTCTGTATAGTGCTTGAAGATAACATCCTCTAGCATTGTAGAGACCAAACGACAACATGTCATAAACCGTTTCCTTGACGTCGAAGGATTGTAGTAGGTTCATCTTGTGTTTTGCTAAGTCTTATGCTGTGCTGGAAACATCAAGGTGGACATCAACGTCATCTAGAGGACATTATACATAGTTCCATGATGTGACTGACAAGTAGCCTAGAGCGCTGATCTAGTCTAGGAAGATAACTTATTCCTCCCCAGGACCAGCTTGATTGAGCAGCTCTCGTAACATAAATTACATCTTGGAAGGGAGTCTTCAATATAGGCCAGTGCTCTCCATTTTTGGCTAGTCACCAAGTGGCCACCGCTCCATCTCTACGTCAGCTTCCTTTTATTGGCCTATGTGTGACTGCCTAGTTATTTTGTTGATTACCAAGGATCACTTTAGGGTTTTACCATGTGTTAAAGCTCTCGTAACATAAATTTCATCTTGGAAGGGAGTCATCAATATAGGCCAATTGCTCTTCATTTATGGCCAGTCACCAACCGTCCTATCTCTACGCCAGCTTTCTTTTAAAAATCCTCTCCACTCATTTCTATTGGCCTATGTGTGACTGCCTAGTTATTTTCTTGATTACCAAGGGCCATAATTATTTGGACAAATCTTGACGGCTTTGGCAGCATCCTGGAGAGAGCATGACTCCATAGAGTGTCGTCGTATAATGAAGAATGAGTCTGAGTCATGTCCCTTGAAAAACACCAGAGGGCCAGTAAGAGATAGCCATGCCACTGATCCCCAAGTCATGAAGAAGGGTGCTCTATGAAATATGCAAATAATCATGGCAACACCCTTCCAAATCGTCCTCGCCTGTCTGCACTCCCAAAGGCAATGCTGAACTGACTCAACTGCTACGTGGCATTGAGGACAAGTAGGGTCAGCCCCGAACCTGAATCTCCACAGATGCACTGCAATCCCTCCATGAATAGAAAGCCAAAAGAAGAGAGTGATCTTTCTATTTCTAAGGGATTTCCAGAGCCTCCTCCAAAAGTTCTTCTGCACCTCTGCAGAAATATGCTAACATGTTGGAAGGCAACCTCCAAAGAATATCATCTGAAGATCTGAGAACTCTGCCTCCTAACTGAACATCCATGTCCATCCCGCAAGGCAATAACCTGTAAGGGAACACTGTTAGAAAATACCCAACAGAGGGTACACGCAGCGGAAATAATGCCCAGGAGCTCACACAGTGTGCGGTGTGGGTGTGGAATCACAAACTTCTTGAATCTTTACTTATGTGCATTCAATAGGTGTGCAGACTCATCAATAGACAATGAACCAGACTAGATAGAGAAACCACCAAATAATATATTTCCGTCCACAACTATGGACACAATACAAGAGAGACAGATGCAGAGTACCACCAATGGTGTGGTCCTCTGATCTTACCACAAAGTCCTCCTATCTGCTGGCTATCTCTAGACTAGAGTCCGCGTGCTCCACCTCGAGCGTGAGTAGACTTTCCGTCTAGAATGATCTTCTCCACCTTGCTGTTTGGAAACCAGTCTAGGTGGGCAGCTTCCTGCAAGCTAAGTCTGCAGCACAAGGTACTTATTTCTCCTCCTGACTGTAGGCCCAAAGGTAGCCCTGTTGCTGCTCCTTTTGCTGGTGGAATTGCTGCTCCAGATGATGTTCAAATGAGTCCTGAATGCCCTCTTTATATAGGCCCAAGAGCCTGGCCAGCCAACCGACCCAGCAGCCCTAGAAAGGGCCGACTGCTGGTCGGTTCAGCCCCCTGCCCCTGGCCGACCAAAACCGACCCACAGCTCCCCATTTATGGGACTGTGGGCTGCCCTTTTGGGGCTCTCAATACAAGGGCCCTTGGCCCACCTTTCAAGGGCAGATGCCCTATAAATACAGGGTCCAGCCCAGCCTTTGCTCCCCCGCCTTGCCACGTGGCCCTGCGCCACTGTCTGCCTCCATGTGAGGCCTGTTCCAGCCTGCTGTGCTGGCCTGCCAGGTTTCTTTCCAGACCCCAAAGCACTGCTGTGCCTGCTGCTGTCATTGCGCCTTGTCCAGGGCTTGCTGCAGGTCGAGAACCTGCCTGCAACCCTTGCCATCCGGGTCGCCTATTCCGTGACTGCATACTGCCATGAAGGCTCCTTGAGCTGCCTCTGCCAGGCCCTTCACTAGCACCTGGGTGCCATGCTTTTGTGCTTAGGTTCACCCCCCCCATGCTCTCCTCATATGGGGGCTTACAGATGGGGAGGTGACCTTTCCAACAAACACCCGGCTGTCCTCGTGAAAGCTCCCAACCAAGTGGACTCTGTGATCGGCATGTCATCTGTATCTATCCACTCTGCTGGTATGGCTGCCTCTATCTGCTACATCCTGACTGCACTCCCTCTAAGATGGCCAACTGATAAGAGTCTCTGATCCTCTGGAAGCTTTCTAAAAGCCTTCCAAGCACCTACAGTGGAAGCAGGTTCCCTCTCCCATCTAGACCACTGCATATAATGTGACACTCCTAGTGATCTGCCATGCTCATCCAATATAGATTCATTTCACTTGGCTGGCTGCTTGTCTATTTCTTTGCGAGAGGAGGGTGTAACTCTCCGAAGAGTGTCTCTGAAGCTGCCCCAAGCTTTCAGAATGGAAGCCATGAGAGGGGAAGAGAGAGATGTAAGATGGACTGAAGTAAAAGTCCATCTCGAGCTGTCCATCCAATCTCCCCCGTGAGAAGGTGTACGAGCCTGAATGCTATGTAAGAAAAAATCTTTCCAAGGCTCCTTTGGGACCTCCTTCCCCTGTGGGGAGAATGAGGGTCTCCCAAGCCACCCTGGCTACAACATCTGAGGTGCCATCTAACCCACTCCAAAGGAAGTTCTTAATAGGTGTCATGAGCTGAGATATACAACCTCTAGATCTGCAGCAACATGAGCAAACGAACCAGGCAGTAGCCAATTATACCTGGTTCACAACCACTACTCTAGATGCAAGGTCAAGTCCGGCAGAACTCCAAAAATTGAGTTTCCTCCTGATGCTCTCCAACACGGGAGCAAACTGCTGTGCCGGAGAGATGCCCACCCCAACGTGGCATCCTAGGTACCTGATGGAAACACCCCTCTGAATCCAAGTGAATCCTATGTCAATCCCCCAATC
The DNA here is from genome assembly GCF_047967505.1 of Dipteris shenzhenensis. Lineage (NCBI taxonomy): Eukaryota > Viridiplantae > Streptophyta > Polypodiopsida > Gleicheniales > Dipteridaceae > Dipteris > Dipteris shenzhenensis. The sequence goes on from NC_141616.1 coordinate 9,151,561, forward strand.
TGGAGAGTCCTCATCACTAATCCAAAAGCCATTGGATTTGTTCCAATTAATATGAGCCCCTGCTGTAGTGCAAAACAAATCCAAGGCTGTCTTAAACGAGGTGAGTGTCTGTGGTGTGGCATCCCAAAAAACAGCCATATCATGTGCCAACTCACTATCTAGTAGCTCATCCTGCTACCTCAACGGAAGACTCAGTTCTATAATCAGCTTAAGCTCCAAGGTAATAGCTCATAGCTTCAGCCACAAATAAAAAGAGAAAGGGGGCTAAAGGGCATCCCTAACGGACCAATCTTGTAATCTGAAACCTGTCTCCCCTGACTCCACCAATGAGAACCTGGCTATGGGCTGATCTGTAGAGAGTTGACACCCCTTTGATCCATGCATCTGTGAATCCAAAGCGAGCAAGGCTACCCTCTAGAAAGCCCCAGTCTACTCTGGCATAAGCTTTCTCAAAGCCTAGGAGTAGAATGGCAAGCCTATGGCCATTATGTATGGCCCAGTCAGAAGCCTCCCAAAATGAGAAGAGGTTATCAGAGATGCTCCTGCTGTGCACAAATCCCGTCTGTGTATCATGTATAAGGTTTGGAAGAAAGGGCTGCAGACGTAGGCTGATTGCTTTTGCTAAGATTTTGTACAAAGTACCCAACATCGTGATCGGTCTCCACTGAGACACTAAATTCTTGCAACCCCCTTTTGGGATAAGATGAATGAGGCCCTCAGTAAGTGAGTCTGGCATCTCACCCGAGTCCCAAATGCCCTGCAGGGATGAGGTAATGTGATCCCCAATCTGATCCCAAAATGAAATAAAAAGAGGGTGTAAGCCCATCTGAACCAGGGCACTTGCCCTTGTGAAGGGCAGAGAGAGCAGTCCTAAACTCTATGTTGGTGAATGGTGCATCAAGTGAGACTATTATATCTCTAGTCACCAACATAGGTAAGTGCTGCCAAATAACAACTCAAGCATCCTCTCTGGCCTGAGTGTAAGGATATGCTGTAAGAAGGGAGGCATAGAAATATGTGGCTACCTGCAAGACGGTTTCTAGATGTGGCTGTAAAACTCCGTCTGGTTCAACAAGCTATGAAACACTCTCCTCACTATGTCTAGGGCCAAGAGTAGAGAAGAATTGGTCGTTGACCCTACCTCCCGTCTGAGTCAAAAATGACTCTCTAGCATGAAAGGCATACTCTGCTCTCTGATCTAACAATGATTGCTGCTGAGCCCTTGCTGCAGCAAGGCGCTTCTGAACCCAAGCATCTATAGGGCTCTTCTGCACTTCCCTCTGAACAGTAGCCAACTGCTGGCGGATACCTATCTCTTGCCTGAGGATCTCACTTCTCCTGATTCAAGTGACTGAGTGATAAAAGTCGCTAATATTTGAGAGGGCTGCTGCTATATCTAATGGGGAAAGCTGCCGATCGTGCATGTGAGATGCCCAAGTCCGCAACACTACCTCTGTGAGGTCCTCCTCTGCGTAGAAGACATCTGGAATCCTTATACTGGCCACATGAGGATCTGAAACAAACAGAACAACTAGAAAATGATCTGAAGTGGACACCTTAGGTGTAATGCATATTGTCCACCTCTGTCCAGAGCTCAATCATCCACATAAAATCTGTCAATCCGTGCATGAATAGGCATCTGCAACCTCCTGTTTGACCAAGAAAATAGCAGTGATTGCTGGCTGAGTGTGGAAAGCATCATCATCCCAAGCATCTCTGCCACTGTACTGAAAAAGAAAAGCATCCCAGGCTGCTCTCTCTAGGGAATGTATACCACCTTCCCTATCTCCTCTTTTGTCTGTGGGCATTTCAACCAAGTTAAAATCACCCCCAATGATCCAATGCATGACCAAGAAAGCAGCTCCTTCCATAGAAGGACACGGTCCCCTCTTGAATTGAGGGCATAGAGGTTTAAGAAACCAACCTTACGCCCACCAATCAAAAGAATGATCCACTGAGCTCTAGAGGGAACTATGATCCCATGTCCAATCACCAAGGGAAGCATAAAAAAAGAAACAGAAATGCAAGTACCTCCCTTGGTGCCCAAGGCAGGTGACCAAAAAGAGTGCCCTGAGAGAAGATTACCCGACTTGGAGCACACCCTGACATCCAGTTTGTGTTATAAAGTTGGTTACAAATCAGCTGCCTACGGCGGCGGTGAGGTACACCTCTGAGGCCTTAAACGTTCCAATTGACAATCCTCATCGACAAGAGGAAGAGGCTCGATGAAAAACCCTTCGCGATCTAGTAGCGGAGATATCCCTCTCATGGGAAAGATTCCTCCTATCAAGAGGAGGGAAGTCAACTGGGCAAAGCACTCCCACACCTGCAAAAGGGGAAGCTCTATCCACGGTGGTGATCTGAACAAGGTGCTCCCCAAGGGTAGAGGATACAAACTCTAACTCAAACTCTGCCATGTTTGCCAGAATTGCAAAAGAATTCTTGAATGATGCAACTGGCGCAGGTGTGCGGAGGATCCCTTGGGATGATGGAGTAGAAGCTATAATCCCCTTGCCTCTGTCAAGAGGTGAAGAGTGTGAAGCAAATGAAGGGGGCTATTGATGCGTCTCGGCCAAAACAGTGTCACTAGCATGGATTATGGCACAAGTTTCGGCAATGAGTTGCTCCAAAGATGGAAGCTCCTTCACAAGAGCATCTAAGGGGACAGGAGCAACCTTATCCACACAAGGAACTAGGACATGAATATCTCATGCCTGTAAGGGAGGGTCCGTGGCGCGGTGAGAAGCCTCCTGATGTGGAACTAGCTCAGCAACTCTGAGTGGCACCCAACGGGGGACGATTGGAATAGGACGTGCTAATGGTCTTGTTCGCGTTGTAGAAGAAGGTCCAGGACGAGAAGTTGACGGTCCTAGGTAAGAAGTGGAAGGTCCAGCAACTCGAGAAGTAGCAGGACGTGCAATAGATCGTGAAGTAGGTCCAGCCGAGGTGGTGCTATGAGGCGCTACACTCGTGGACCTTTTAGGCCTTTTCTTTTTTCTCTTCCTTGGGCAATCTGTAGTAAAATGCCTAAGGGTCCTGCAGATCTTACACTGATCCTGTCTCCCAGCGATCTCGACTCTCTGCTTGAAGAATGAGCCATCTAGATGCTGGAGCATGATGTGGTCATCCGTAATGTTAGGGTCAAAGACAACGACCCTAACACGTGGTACCCCGTTCGACCTGAGTGCCTCTACTACCAAAGAAGGCATCCCAAGAAGGGGGGGATCTAGGTGACCATCCCGAAAGCGGCTTCAATGGAAGATAAGAGTTGATGGTACACCTGAGGGAGGCCGGGGAATCTGAGGAAGAGTGAAAATCTCCGACCATCCTCCTCTATAGGGTCAAAACCCAACGAGAAAGGTGTCAAGAAAACCCTCCTGGAGCTCAGTGCCAAAGGACTGGCGTGAAGCACTGTACCTGCTGCATCCGGGCAATAAAAAACAACTTGAAAGAAACCTCGACCAAGCAGACAAACATCTGTGATGTGCCCTGCGAGGTCTCCAGGTAAAGTGGCGAGCATCCAGTCCCTGGCATGTAACTTAGAAGGGTGGGACCCATTGATGCGAGCAAAGAGCGATGTCGAGCTCTCCTGCTCTATATCTTTTTTGAACTACTGCATATCGGGGAATCAAAAACAACCTGAAAGAAACCTCGACCAAGCAAACGAACATCTGTGATGTGCCCTGCGAGGTCTCCAGGTAAAGCGGCGAGCATCTAGTCCTTGGCCTGTAACCTGGAAGGGTGGGACCCATGGATGCGAGCAAAGAGCGATGTCGAGCTTTCCTGCTCTATATCTTTTCTGAGCTGCTGCAACTGGTCTTTTGAGAATGTGATGGTTTTCGTGGCCAATGGAAGCGGGCGAGGATTGGTTGAAGGCATAGCCATCGTCAATCGGAGTGGGGAGGCCGACTCAAACACTGTTGAGCTCCATCCGACTGAAAATGCTGGAGAAGAGGGTGAAGGCTAGAGGAGGCTAAGGGAGAGGATAGAAGGGGGCTGAAAGGAGAGGGTTGAGAGAGGAGGGGAGAAGAGAGGCAGAGGGCTGAAGGTGGGGGACGGAGGAAGGGGCTGAGAGAGGCGGGGAGGTGGTGGGGGAGGAGGGGGCTGAGGGGGCGGGGGAAGGAGGCGGGGGTAGAAGGCGGGGTAGGGGGCTGAGGGTGCGGGGCAAGGGGGCGGGGTAGAGGGCAGGGGAGCAGGCTGAGGGTATGGGGGAAGGGGGAAGGAGGTAGGGGGCGGGGGTAGGGGTAGGGGCTGAGGGGGCGGGGGAAGGAGGAGGGGGTAGAGGGCGGGGGAGGGGGTAAGGGGGTGGGGTAGATGGGGCTGAGGGGACGGAGGTAGGGAGGCAAGGAGGGGGCTGAGGGAGGAGGGAGAGGGGAGGCAGGGAGGGGGCTGAAGGGAGGGAGGAGAGAGGGACGGGGAGGGAAGCAGGGAGAGGCTGAGAGGGGGCAGCAAGGGGAGTCGGGGAGCAGCAGCAGCTCCCTCCTACAATTTCTAGATCATTCGAGGTTTAGAGATAGAGCCTCAGTACCGTTTTTTGTATTTTCAATAAAGGCAGCTGTCCTTTTAATAAGATCTTGAAAGTTTTGGAGGGGTCCCCATGGGCTCTATTGAAATTCATAAGAATTACTCAAAGGATATACCATTTAAGATTCATCTCTCTTACATATCAACTTTAGTCCTTGGAATCTAAATTTTCTTTACAATTGCTTCCATAGAGGAAGAACATAACATGGTCTCTAAAGTTATGATGACCTATAATGTCATTTTGGTATATATTGCAAAGATTTCAAGCATAGTCATGTGACAAAATATTAGACAAATATGTTATGAATGTTGAACAAAGCTTAAACGGATCACAAGAGTTTGACAGAGAAAAGGTCACCTCGAAGCTGATATGCCACACTTCTGTTTGCCATGAAAGGGTAGACAAGTAGCCGCTCTGAAGGAGTCGTGCAAAATCCTATTAGATTTAGAAGATTTCGATGAACCGCCACCCCTATCATCTCTACTTCCCTCAAAAATGCTGCTTCTCCACCTGGAAGGTGATTGTCTTTCAATCGTTTCACTGCAATTGGTGTACCATCTCCAAGCACACCTTTGAAAACCTTGCCAAACCCACCCTGGCCTAACACATTCTTTTCATTAAAGTTCTCTGTGGCTACTTGCAGCTCACGCCATGAGAATCGCTTCAGCTGGCCAAAGGAAATCTTCAAATCATCTTCAGCTGTACAAGAGATAGGAAGAGAGGTTAAAATTTAACTCCACTCCATCCCATAAATGGGAAAGATAGTGTAGTTCAATCAAGGACATTAATGAACTTATGTACGCATGACATGTGTGGATGTGGGAGTATTTTTTAGAGTGGATAATGCCTTCAAATAATATAATCTTTTTAGTAATCTTTCCTGGCTAAAGGAACTCTCTCTCTCTCTCTCTCTCTCTCTCTCTCTCTCTCTCCATTATGTCAATTCATAGCTTATCTCAACAAAGTCAAGAAAATGGATGCCAGTAGGATACCACACAAGGCGATGGAAGCTATGCAAATCATGAGTTGGCACGGAGAGGGGATGAAGTGGATAGTATCATGGGGTATAGCAGCTGCTAATATACCAGAAGATGCATGTGAAATCAGGGAGATAGTGACAGAGAAAATGCTACAGAAAATATGGCAAAACCTGGGATAAAAATGCAGTTCTACAAACAAGAAATTAACTCAATGGACAGCTATGGAACGCAGAAAAACCTTGGGGAAGACATTAATATTCAAAAGGAACTCTAATCTGCAAAATCAGAACTAGTTCACATAATCTGAAGGTGGAGAAGGGTAGGTAGGCAAGACCTAGGATCTTTAGAGAAGAAAGGACCTGCAAAATATGCCCCATAGGGGAGTAGAAAATGAGAAGCATGTACTCCTAAGATGCAGAGCCTATGCACATATTAGAGATGGTTATGGAGTAAGTTGAGACTAATCTGAAAACTCTACTTGAGAAGCCAGCCGAAAAGATAGGAAGCTACTTGAATGAGTTTGGGAACACCGCAACAAGGTACTGGGACTAGCACACAAGCTAGCCCAACAAGTACTCACTACATAACAAGTTGTAATATTTTCTCTCTCTGATGTAAGGGATCACTATTAGTTGATATGTTGGAGAGGTCACCTGCCCATCTGTAAACTCCCAAATGAGGAGTGCGTGGGGGAGGGGGACTTAGGGTTAGGGTTGCCATATGGGAAACACTTTGATTGCCATGTGGGCAGCATAAGGGAGCTGTGTATTGGAGACAGAGCTCAAGGAAGGGTTACACCTTTGGCTGTCCTCCAGAACAGCAAGGTACAGGGACCAGGAGAAGCATGGGCCTCACCATTGGCTGCACATTAGGGTAGCAAGGAGGTCAAGTCTTCTTGTCATCCGCAAGACCAAGGAAGGTGGCAAGGACCTGTAGACAAAGAGCCAGGAAGAGCTGCACAAGGATCAAGGGAGCAGACTGGAGCAGTGGAGCAGCAAAGCTTGGGGCCTACAGCCATGAGGACCAAGGGAGCTATGTATTGCAGACAGAGCTCAAAGAAGGGTTACACCCTTGGCTATCATCCAGAACAGCAAGGTACAGGGACCAGGAGAAGCTTGGGCCTTACCGTTGGCTGCACATTAGGGTAGTGTCATGTGCACGGATTGGTATCTGACGTGTACTAGGTACACAGAACTAGCTCAGGTTAGCCTGGGGAGGCTTAGAGCTAGGCAGGCTTGATTCTCGGGTTGAGTGGCAAGGGTACGAACTATTTATAGGTCTTCGCTATTTTTGGCGCCGGGGCCCGAGTCTATAAAAGAGGCCCAGGGGGTTCAGTTCTCAGTGTGCAGTTGGGAGCAAGTCTCGTTCCCAGGTGCTAGGTCTGATCCTGGATTGTGTCGCGGACGCGCGCCTGCATCTTAGCGTAGCCCAAGGCCCAGTGGCAGATCCAGGGCTTCACAGCGCCACCTGGTGGTATGGGACACCCGGCTGGTTTGGATCTGATTGGGAGTTCGTGCCAGTAGCTCAGCTCGTGGCTCGGAGGGGACATCTTCTGATTCGGGATCACATCCCGTAGATGTCACAGTTGGGTGGTGAGCAGCAGCCTGCTCAGTTCTGATGTCGTGTGTGGTTATTTTGCAGATCAGGGGTTTCAGGAGTGCTGGGACGTGTCAGTTGGTATCAGAGCCAACTCCTGAGGTAGGAACTTCTGATGCGAGAAATTTGACGGATTTCTCTTCCAGGTATGCCCTAAAATTCGAGATTTCCTGCTGCGTTTTTGCTGACTACCTGGGGTAGAAGGGGTGGAGAAAGATCTGGAAAAGAAAGAAGAATAGGAGTGAGAGAGAATCGAAATCTCTGAAGGCATCGGAGAGAAGTTTAGAGGGAGGAGAAAGAGAGCAGAAAAGAAGGAGCGAAGTGCAGGAAATAGACAGCAAGGGAGAAGGGGATGCGGAGCCTAGGAAGGGGCGCAGTAGACGAGGTAGTAGAGGCAGGACAGCCTGGGTAATAGGCTGTCCACAGCCAGCGCAATAGGCTGTCCACAGCCTGCACAACAGGCTGCGAACAGCCTGCGCCTAGGGCTGTGTGCAGCCTGCGCAGGAGGAAGGTGCTTTTTTCGAAAAAGCACCCCTCCAAAGCTGGAGGGGCTCAGGTGCTTTTTTCGAAAAAGCACCCCTCCAAAGCTGGAGGGGCTCAGCCTTTTTTGGAAGCCTAGCTTCCAAATAAGGCAGCCCTGCACCCTATATAGGTGGGGGCTGGGTGCTAGGCTACCCACAAGCAGCCCCAAGATTCGAGAAGTTATCTCGAGTTTTGTGCCAGCCAGCCTCGCCCTTCAGCCTGCGCCCTGTTTCGATCAGCTCCCCTGCATCAGTCCTTGCCTGCGTCAGCCTTGCACAGCTCCCGCAGCTTCCGTACCAGCCCGTACAGCTCCAGCGACAGCCGTACAGCCTGTACGGACTGTCCTGCCTGCTTCTGTACCTGCTGCTGTACCGAACAGCAGCTGCGCCAGCACTTGCAGCCACCGTACGGCCTGCGTCAGCAGCCGTACAGGCCACGTCAGCAGTCCGCACAGCTTCTATTGCAGCCTGCGCATCCGGTTGGCAGGTTCGGGGAGGCACCAGGACTCGTGGTCTTCCGATTCACCAGATTTCAGCATCTCCTTCCGTCAGCTTCATTCGGGACGGTTTTCTTCTGCTCCATCTCCCTCCGTGCTTCGTTTCAGTCAGTTATTTCTCTCCGTTTGTAATCAAATCAGATTTCAGCCATGTCTGATGCTCCAAATCCCGAGTTCACCATGGGAGAGCAGGACCTAGATTACACTCCAGTGGGAGAGGACGATCAGGGTCTCTATGACGACCTGATAACTAAGAAAAGCCTTCAGTGAGTTCACGACTGCTCTTGATGGTAAATTTGAGCAGGTCAATGCTAATCAATCGGGGTTGACACAGCAACTCCAAGGGATACAAGCAACTTTGACTCTTCTGGCTAGCACGGTTCAGGCACTCACGCATGTGGATGCCATGGCCTCCGTGCTAGGCCCGAATATCACTCCGGATCCCTTTCCAGGTGACCAAAAATCAAGAACAAAGGAGGTGGTTGACACTTGGTTACACAAGTGGTAAGTACACTTCCAATTTCACCCCTATCCAGACGAGAAAAAGATTCACCTTGCAGCAGGGTTTATGTCAGGTAAAGCCTTGCTTTGGTGGAAAGAACTCCAGCCTAAGCCTGATACTTGGACAGAATTTGAGGGTACCTTCAGGAAGGAGTTCCTGAAGAAGGAAGATGACTACGATATCGTCGGCAAGCTCAAGGCCCTCGATATGTCAAAATTGAATTTAACTTTTGAAGTTTATCTTCAAAGATTTAGGGATCTGCAAACGAGGGCCACTAAAATGGATCCTGTAACCTTGTTAGGTTTTTTCGTGGATGGTTTGCCAGACTCCTATAAGTTACAGATTAAGAATAACAAGTGCACAACATTGCAGGAGGCCATGACATATGCGCGCATATATGATGATACCATGGCCGGTACCAAGGCAACCACAGTTACCGAGACCAGCGGAAAGAACAAACGCAAGTTCTTTCAGCATGCAACTGGTATTGGGGAGACGAAGTCTACGGACAACGCCTCCAGGAAAAGCTTAACTCCTGCGAAGAATGGTAAGGCCCGTTTCCTTCGCACACTCAGGCTCAAGAAAGAAGGCCGATGTTTTTATTGCGAGGAGCGGGGCCACACAAAGAATGAGTGTCCTAAGCGGAAGAACCAAAAATTGGTGCTAGGACCGAAGCTCCAGGCAGGTCCACGTACCGCAGCCAAGGGAGCCAACCAGGTTACGATGACAGGTATTTCAGTAAATGTCATTACCTGCCCCCTTTCTTGTAATTGTACCTTTAATACTTCGTTGTTTGGTTCCCATGATCTTTTCCGAGTTTATGGAGAAGTTAGGGACCAACAGGTTCACATTCTCTTTGATCCGGGCAGCTCTCACAATTTTGTTAATTACAAATTTGTGCAGAAGATGGGGCTGTCCACAGTACCTAGCGACCACACCTACGAGATGCAGCTTCCAGCTGGGAAGCAGTTTTGGGATCGCAAGGTTGAAGCGCTTCCCATCCGGATTCAAGCCTACACGGGAGCTCTCACATGTTATGTTATGCATCTAGAGCATGTAGACTTGCTGATCGGGATAGAGTGTATAGATTATAAACGACTAAATAAAGTTACAATTAAGAACCGCTATCCTTTACCTCGTTCTGATGATTTGATAGACCGTTTGGCCGGAGCGAAGTATTTCACTAAGATTGATTTGCGTACGGGTTATCATCAAATCCGTATCTATGCTAAACACATAGATAGGACCGCATTCCGGACTAGGTATGGTCATTACGAGTTCCTCGTATTACCTTTTGGTTTGACCAATGCTCCTGCTACTTTTCAGCAAATGATGAACGATTTGTTCAGAGATTATCTGGGCAAATTTGTGGTAGTGTTCTTAGATGACATTTTGGTATATAGTAAAACGCTTGAGGATCATATAGGACACCTTCGGGTTGTCTTACATGTTCTAAGACAGCATAAGCTTTATGCCAAGATGAGTAAATGTGACTTCTTTATGAAGGAGATCATTTACTTAGGACACAAGATTTCTTCTGAAGGTATTAGCATTGATCTGGATCGTATCCAGAAGGTTTTAGAATGGCCTATCCCTCAGACTGTGAAACAACTTCGCTCTTTCCTAGGATTTACGGTATTTCTTCGGAAGTCAGTCCGTGATTATTCACAAATCACGGTACCCTTGACCAACATATTGAAAGGTCGCGGACGCAGGTCTACTCAACCAATCCCTTGGAATGATGCAATGAACAAGGCTTTTGAAACCTTGAAGTTATCTATCAAGGAAGCACCCGTTCTTGCATTACCCGATCCTACCCGGCCTTATGTTTTAGAGGCCGATGCGAGTGATTATGCGATTGGGGCAGCTCTATTCCAAGAGGGCAGACCTGTAGCTTTTGAGAGTAAGAAGCTAGACGACACTCAGTATCGTTGGCCCACACTTGAGAAGGAACTTTATGCAGTAGTGTATGCTCTCAAGGTTTGGAGACACTACTTGTATGGTTCAAAGTTCCTTGTATTGACTGATCACCAGTCAATTAAGTATGTGTGTGATGGATCAGACTTGAGAGGAAGGAAAGCTAGATGGGCAGAGTTAATGCAGGATTTTGATTTCGAAATACGTTATCGTAAGGGTTCGTTGAATAGTGTGGCGGATGCCTTAAGTCGAGTTAAGTTTGTAAATGCTTTGTCATTTACGGAAATATCCTCAGACCTATTTCAATCCTTGAGAGGGCTATACGCAACTGATAGTCATTTCAGTTCTTATTGGCAGAGAGTCCAGGATGGGAGCTCCATGGTTGACCAGGACTCAGGGATTGTGCCACCTAGGATACAGGCGGCGGGAGGTCAGTGGATGACTAGGAACGGCTTGCTGTTCCGGAATGAAAAGATTTGTGTGCCTAATGTTCTGGACCTCAAATCCAAGATTCTCTGGGAGTGTCATGATGCTCCTAGTGCGGGACATCCAGGTATACATAGGACTCTGTCTCTTGTGAAGCATACCTTTTATTGGCCTAAGATGCGTGTATTTGTAGAGAACTATGTGGTAGGTTGCCGAGTTTGTCAGGTTACTAAGGCTGAATGCCTTAGAAGCGCGGGCTTATTACAGCCATTACAGATTCCAGGTAATAAATGGGAAAGTATTTCCATGGATTTTATTACTGGTTTACCTCGAACGCGCAAGGGTCATGACTCTATTTGGGTCATAGTTGACCGTTTGACAAAAATGGCTAGATTCTTACCTACAAGAACAACTATTTCAGCTGTTCAGTTGGCTCACGAGTTTGTGGACCACTTGTTCAAGCTGTATGGTTTGCCATCTGACATAGTCAGTGACAGGGACTCAAAGTTTACAAGTAACTTTTGGACACTTGTATTTGAGAAGTTGGAAACTACTCTAAGTATGAGTTCCTCGGATCATGCACAATCTGATGGCAGTACAGAAAAGGTCAACCAGTTGGTTGAAGACATGCTTTGGGCATATGTATCTAAGAGACAGTCTTCATGGGAAGATTATCTACCCATGATTGAATTTGCTTACAACAGTGCAAAGCATTCTAGTACAGGTCATAGTCCTTTTATGCTTATGTACGGGTTTAAACCTAAGTCACCAGTTATGGTAGGATTAAAAGGGATTCAAAATGATGCTGCTAAGAACTTCTTGCAAGACATGCAGGAAATGTTGCAGTTTGCCAAGGAGTCTATTAGAAGTGCCCAAGATCGGGACAGATTTTATGCTAATAGACATCGTTCACCTAGAGAGTTCTCTGAAGGAACGATGGTATATTTGAGAATTCCTAAGGAATCCAAGAGCCTAAGTACTGGTTTGGTTCCAAAATTATCCCCCAGATACTGTGGCCCATTCAAGGTCAGTAAAAGAATTGGACCAGTTGCATATCGACTAGAATTGCCTCCTGATGTTAAAGTACATCCAGTCTTTCATGTCAGTAGACTGAAAGAAGTATTGGGTGCAGATGATCAACTTGTTTCTCCTCATGAGATTATAGAAGTTACAGATTTGACTTTTATTCCTCACGAACCTGAATCTATTCTTGAATTTCGTGAAAGACAGATTCGAAATCGTACTATCACGGAATACAAGATTAAGTGGAAGGATCGTGTTGAGGAGGATGCAACATGGGAGACATTACAAAACCTCCAAAGAACATTTCCGGATTTCTTAGCGAACTCAGGAGTGAGTTCTTAGAGGAGGGGGAGTATGTCATGTGCACGGATCGGTATCTGACGTGTACTAGGTACACAGAACTAGCTCAGGTTAGCCTGGGGAGGCTTAGAGCTAGGCAGGCTTGATTCTCGGGTTGAGTGGCAAGGGTACGAACTATTTATAGGTCTTCGCTATTTTTGGCGCCGGGGCCCGAGTCTATAAAAGAGGCCCAGGGGGTTCAGTTCTCAGTGTGCAGTTGGGAGCAAGTCTCGTTCCCAGGTGCTAGGTCTGATCCTGGATTGTGTCGCGGACGCGCGCCTGCATCTTAGCGTAGCCCAAGGCCCAGTGGCAGATCCAAGGCTTCACAGCGCCACCTGGTGGTATGGGACACCCGGCTGGTTTGGATCTGATTGGGAGTTCGTGCCAGTAGCTCAGCTCGTGGCTCGGAGGGGACATCTTCTGATTCGGGATCACATCCCGTAGATGTCACGGTTGGGTGGTGAGCAGCAGCCTGCTCAGTTCTGATGTCGTGTGTGGTTATTTTGCAGATCAGGGGTTTCAGGAGTGCTGGGACGTGTCAGGTAGCAAGGAGGTCAAGTCTTCTAGTCATTCACTACCTCACATGTAGCCGTCTAGGAGGATAGCTTAGAGGTGTGTTGGTTGGCACAGGTGACTAAGTCTACAGAAGCTCAGGAAGGATCATGCGGGCTCAGGGATTTGTGCCAAGGAGCTAGTAGGACAACTTTAGGGACTCACCATTGGCTGCACATTAGGGCAGCAAGGAGGTCAATTCTTCTAGGCATTCACTGCCTCACAAGTAGCTATCTGGAAGGATAGCTTGGAGGTGAGTCTGTTGGCACAGGTGACGAAGTCTACAGAATCTCAAGGAGCATGCGGGCTCAATAATCTAGAAGTGCCAAGGAGGTAGTAGGACAACTTTTGGTAGGGACAAAGGACCATGGTTTGGTGGGACACTAGACCTCTTTTGTATTGTGTCCGGTTGTGGACAAGAAATATATTTTGTTGGTTCTATATCTCTGGATCACTGTCTATTTACTAATCTGCACACATGTATGTTTGAGTACACATAAGTAAAGAAGCTTTGGATTCCATAGTTAAACAATTCCGCACATAGTTCATGGGACGCTCTATCAATCTTCTGTTGTGGGATACTCTCTGTTTGGTTCATTTCTAGCAGATAGTGATCACCAGTCCCATAGATCCTGAAGAGTCTCACGAGAACTATAATACAATCATATTCTCTCTCTCTCTCTCTCTCTCTCTCTCTCTCTCTTTCTCTCTCTCTCTCTCTCTCTCTCAGATGACTCGAGTGCTGGCTGCGAGGCAGGAAGGAAAATGGGTTGTATATCAAGATGGTAAGGTAATCATCCGAGAAAGGGTAGAAAGAGGTGGAGGAGATACAGATAGTACATGACGGTGTCGAACCTCCGAGACAGAGACACAGGGCTTATTGAATATGGCTGTTTGGAACTGTAATGGCACTCTCTAGTCCGATCCAGGTGGCGTTTCAAAGACATATACAGATAGAGGCATTATTTTATACATCGAGACACGTGAGAGCCCAGGGAAAGGGTTGCCCACAGTAACACGATACACCTGGGAGTCAACTCATAGGAAAGAGTTGAGGAGAGATAGTGGGGTATGAGGTTCTAGAGGCATGGCTGTTCTTTTCAAAACACACTTGAGACCACTCGTATCTGTGGTACGAAGAGAGGAGCATGCACGTCATATGTGGATATGAGTCTAGTTGCCACATGCTCGATCGATCTTCATTGGAGTGTGCTACGTCCCCCCAGACACGTCACCATATGCCCATGATGTCAGTATAGAGGGACACAGTCCATTTGAGATGGTACATGATGACATTACAGAGTTCTCCAGGCAGGAAGACACCCTCCTGGGGGACTAAATGCAAGGACACGAGATAGACAAGTGGGCCTACTAGACTTTGCATACGAGAGAGATCCCCACATGGTTCCGGAGCAAGATGCAGAAGAGCTCAAGATTCTGAGACATTTTGCAGATGCCTTACATGGGACAACATACATGCGATTTTTACTTGAGTTGGGAGCAGTCCATGATCTCATCATCTATAATAGCCTTCAAAGATGGCCATCATCTGGGGGGTTCACTTGTTTCCCACATGGCGGTGGGACAAGCACAATGGATTACCTAGTGGGCCCATTAGCATTTGCTTCATGGATACATGACCTCACAGTATCGCCTCCCCCAATCGAAGCTAACCACTCATATCTGGCCTTCCATATCTCTGCTAATACGCCAGTCACAGAGAGATCTCCTGCCATGCCTTCTTGTACCCAGATCCAATTTGACCGTGCCCTTGACCCAATATATGTTAGTCACTTAGCCAGAGAGCTTCCGGCCCTACTGGGAGATGATATAGACCTCGCCGATGCCTCGGACACCCTTGCCTCAGTAGTACAGGACGCCGCCATCAGATCCTTCCCTATAACCCAATCCACACGGGCCCGAGATGGTGGGAAGATGCCCCAAAACCCTTGGTTTGACGACGAGTGCAGAAAGGCGCGAGCCCGACCATTGGATGGGGGCTTCTTTCAGAGGGGAAGCCACCCATTCCCATCACTAATCTGCGAGTGTGGCACACGTATGCATGCTCATTATATGATGTTCCGATATAGGCACCACTGGACATGTCCTCTATATGCCCACGCCCACTACTTGTCACTTGTGCACCACATAGAATGTACGGGCCGCACTCCCCGGCTACACAACCGAAAAGCATAGGATCATGAGGGCCTACGGACTTTGAGCATTACGCACATGGGCAGGAGGTCTTAGCCCCAGTTCTAGCACAGATGTTCAACCATGTTGTATGCCACAGCTTCCCATTGGCTTGGAGCACCACCTCTATTGTACAAATACACAAAGCAGGAGGCCCCATGGATACTGGGAACTACCACACCCTCATGATTGGCCACACTTGGCCAAGATTTATGGATCAGTACTAGAGAGGGAGATCAACAATCATATAGAGGCACGGGGATAGCAGGCATTAGGGCAGGCACAGGATTCAGAAGGTAGCACTTTACTCTAGATCTCACATCTTCACTTTGAGGGCTATCATTGAGGAGGCGAGGTCCACACACCAGAAAGTCTACACATGCTTCATAGACGTTCGAAAGGCCTTCGACATAGTCTCACAACCCCGCATGATCAGGAGACTTCAGGAGATGCAAATTCCAGAGACATTGAGCATGGCGAGCCTAAATGAGTCAGTCAGAGGTAGAGTTTGTGTCCCAAGTGGCCTATCGGATTGGCCTCCTCTCACTGACTCTCTTCGGAATCTACATCGATGAGATCACATCCTTTATAGACCGCCTAGGAGACAAGGGATCATTATTGGCCGACCTCATGATACAATATTGCTATACGCTGATGACATAGTCCTTATATTGCTATACGTTGATGACACACTATTGCTATAGGCTGATCACATAGTCCTTATATCATCTTCAGCGGAAGGGCTGCAGAGAGATCTGGAGGCCCTAGAGATTTTTTGCAGAGAGCGAAACCCGGCAATCAATCTTGGGAAGACCAAGGTTATGGTCTTCAACACCTCACGCGCAGTGCTCCACCGATTTAGCTTCACTTATCGTGGCGAGCCAATGGAGATAGTACAATCCTACACATATTTGGGTGCAGTCTTCACAGGACCCATTTTCATGATGACCCATGCAGCTCACAGCCATGACTCACACAAGGGCAGAGTGCATGCTCAGCTAGAGTGACAGTGCTTCTAGGCACACTTCAGAATCCACAGATGAAGGGCTGGCTTTTTAATACGATAGTGCGGTCCACTGCCATGTATGCAGCACCCTTCAAGGGATGCGATCTCCCGAAGACAGAGTGGAGGAGATTTGAGCGGCTACAGGTGATTATGGGGTCCACGATGATTCGGTGTAAGCCCTCAGTCCCACATGAGATAGTATAGGCAGAGTTCGCCATGACACCTCTCCAGGTTGATGCCATCTTTCAGACAGTGACATTCATCCAGAGAGTTTGGGACTTACCTCATGGGAGACTTCCGAGAGGCTGGCCCTAGAGTCATCCAGATGACTAGTAGAGGGCGGGACAGACACATGGTATGCACGTATATCCACAGGGCTTGCCAGGCACGGTATCCAAATGGACAGGCTCCCCCCCTTTCAATACAACATGGACGTGCGGTGCGCCTCTTGAGTTGATCCCACGAGATGAGATCAACCGTATCATACGGTTAGATCTCCTCCAACTCCATACATCTTGGACTTGGGGAGGGCACCAGGAGCTCCCCACCAAGATCCAGTTCTACCGCGACCACTTCCTGAGAGTATCGGAGGAGGAATTCATCATCAAACCCCAGTACCTCGAGGACAGAGGAGTCTCACATGCACTAAGAACTGCCATGGGACAAATGCGGGTTTCATCCCATCAGTTGAGGATCGAGCCGGGGAGAGATGCAGGTATACCTAGAGAGCAGAGGATCTCCATGCTATGTATGTTGGGGGCGGCTGAGACAAAGGAGCATTTTTTGTACTTGCCCAGCCTACTATGAGATCCAAGGAATCTGGAGGGGAGTGGCTTCGGTCCACTATCACACCCGATCCATTTCCATGACCAAGTCGGCATTGGACTCTATCTGATGGAGATGCACCGGCAGCACAGGGAGACACTATTGCGATAGATCAGAGAGCAACAGGAGGCGACTAGACCACAGGACATAGAGGCTGATCGGGCACAGCGACACGTCACAGACTTCTACACATTTGAGTCAGCTCGAGGACACAGCAGAGTAGAGGAGGAGGAGCTAGCTAATATGAGGGCAGCTTGGATCTTGCAAAGAGAACCGACACGGTGCCACGAAGAGAGGGACACAAAGACCACGCCCGAGACAGAGAGTGCCCAGAGCACATTCTATTGAGATCCGACCTATCACAACTTTCCTCGGGGGGGGGTGCGTTAGAGACGAGGGGTCACTCAGAACATAGCCCAGAGGGTTCGGAGATCGAGGGGACTACGTCCCCCGCTACAGCACGAGACAGCTTGGCAGACGCAAATATGAGATATTTTCACAGCTCAGCAGAGACCCATCAGTGAGCCGGGCTTCGGAGTCCCAGCTCCAAGATTGACTTGATTCAGTTTGTACTTGATTGATTATAATTTTGCTAGCATAGATTAGTACTCAGCAAGGGCCCTAGCACGCCCTTTGCTCCAACCCACAGAGGCTTGTATGAGTCTACTTTTTTGTGCACTTTGTCCCATAGGCCCGTGAGGCCTCCCGCGGAAGTTAATACATCTCTCTCTCTCTCTCTCTCTCTCTCTCTCTCTCTCTCTCTCTCTCTCTCTCTCTCTCTATATATATATATATATATATATATATGCGCAATGTAATGTATGTATGTATATGAAAACAGAGATGGAGGTTGCTCGCTTTAGCCAACACTCCCATAGTGGAAGAATGTAGACATACGTAGCCCAAGAATCACACAATGCTGAAATTAGATGTCGCACCTTTCCGTTGTGCAACACAAGTTATATAGAGATAGACACATACAAAGATCTTGGGCCGTACATCGTAAAGAAGAACAGCAAAATATGTCATGTAGATTGCTACAAAGATGGACAAAACCTGATACAAAATCGTGCTCATTGTGCCACCATCTACCAGCTAATGTATTACCTAGATGTGAACCCATTGCGCCTTACAGAGCTGTCTTCTAGCTACTCTTGGAGCCTTCAAAACTTATGTCAACCTGCGTGCTCCAAGGGAGCTTCAGTGGAAATGCATAGATGCCACTCCAAGTGAGCCTTGGTGCTCTGCAATGCAACCAATGGTGAGGCACTGATGTACTGATCCTAGACATCCCTGCTTTGAAGCACAAAAGGACCCTGCTTCCTAGTCTCTCTGCTACTCTGGATGCAGCACAAATACGAGGCTCTATAAATGTATCCAAGGCTTCCAATGGGCCTTCTCTAAGCAAATGCCCTATTGATCTGGCCGAACAGATTCTACAAACTGGCCGACCAATCTCTGGCCTTCTGCCGACCTAGATACCGGTACTTGTAGTACTGCCGACCTGTACTTGTGTACTAAATTGGCCCCATGTGGGCTCAACCAATTGCCACATGGCAGACGCTCATTGCACCATGACTTGCTGTACTGCCAACTGATGTTGCAGTTCTGTTGACTCGTCCAATGCAAACTGGGCCTGTTTTTCTATACTACCAACCAGATGCGCCGTCTAATGACTCTGTATTGGGCCGATGAATGGTCCTTGAGCAGCCATAGACCTACTGCTCCTTCTGAGGCACATGTTGCAGCCACAGCTGCACCTCTTCCCTCTTCCAAGGACTACAACAGCTCCATATGCTGTCGACATGGCAGACTTCATGTTCACTCAGATCTGCCGACATGGCAACCTTTGATCTAGTCACATGGCCCCAAATCCTACTACGTGTTGCAGTCCCTCCTCATTTGGGGGCTCAGAGGTGCGTCTAATCTCCAAAACTCTCTCTCTCTCTCCCTCCACTTAGGCCATTGCTCTAGCTCCAGCACCTTCCACTTTGCTCCAATACCCCTCCATTGAGGCCTTTGTTCCTCCAACTCTAGCACCTTCGCTCTCTCCCCAGCCTCACCACCTCTCTAGCACTCAGACCTCTCCCTTTTTCCCCTTTTTTTTCCTTTTCTTCTCACCCTGACTTAGGGATGAACCCTCAGCCAAGCTCAGGGGTTAACCTACAGCGAGGGGGTACTGGAGTTTAGACTACTATGGAACAGAAGAGCCATTCGACTCCAGCCAGGAGACTCTTCACCTCTACCGTAACACCCACCCCCTACACAATGACTTACCAAAGATAGCAGAGGTGCCTTAGATCCACAAGAACAGGAAACTTCTTAGCAAGAGCTCAGAGAGGTCAAGCTTGGCATCCGAGAGGGTAGCATGTATGCACGGTTACAACCCAATTCAAGTCCATGAAACATGAAATTATAGCAACAGTAGACAGTGAAGTCAAGACATTGGACTTGTATGGGGAGGTAACAGACCAGGAAACCAGGGCCGCCAATACTCAAATTTTGGGCATGGGAGGCTGCTTGAGGGCACAAAGGTAGAGTACTCGCCTGCGTGTTTAGCAACTGGCGATGTGGTCTAGATTCAAAGACTACTTGGAGAAGTTGGGTTCCCACAAAGAAATCTGGCCATTATCAAGTGCGACAATTACAGTTGTATAGCAATTGCAAGGAATCCGGTATTCCATGCCTGGACCTCGCACATTGAGATCTAATACCACTTTGTCCGTGAAAAGATTCTTGATGGAGATATCTTGCTAGCCTTAGTCCGACATGGGGAACGCAACAGACCTGTTTATATTAGAAAATGAAATCCCTAAAGAGGGTATCCCATAGTGGAAGACTGATAGATGGGCCTAGGAATTACATGAAGAAGTGTTTCACTATGGAATCAAGCTTCATCAATATGTGTGTACTTCACAACCATTCATGTGTGTTCAAGCCAGCAAATACTGTGCATCAAGACAAATATAGAAGCAGCACTTATATATTTCCGTCCATCCACAAACTGGACACAATACAACACCCCCTTCTATATGGCTAGCACCTGTGGATCTCTGAGCCCGTGTGCTCCACTGAGCTTATATAGACTCTTTGCCCAAAGGATCCCTTCTACCTTGCTGTTCGGAAAGCCAGCCTAGGTAGGCTGTCACTCTGAGCTAAGTATGTAGGTCTTTCAGCTTGGTTCACCTCCTAGTAATAGGCCCAACCGCTGCTGGTCTTCCTGCTCCTGTCTACTCTTTGAGGGCTACTCTAAGTGATGAAGAAATAAGGCCCAAGTGCCCCCTCATATAGGGATCCCAGCCCTACCTAAAACCACCAACCCCCCTAGGCCTATTAGCCAACCCAGTGCTTTGTTTCAGCCAACTAGGGATCGGCCCCTTTCCATGTGTATATGAACCTGGTTGGCTGGCTTGGACCAAACCCAACCAGGCCTCTTCTCTCCTCCATTCCTTGGGCTACCCCCAGCCCTTGTGTAGGGCCCCAAACCAGGCTTGTCTGTCTGGCATAACAGCCGTGATCTGTTCACCTCCTCTTCTTGCTGGTCCTGCCTCTGCTCAGCCCTGTTTGCATGTCCATCAACATATAGAACCCCTCTGTACTATCCGTGCATTTGCTGATGCAAGTCTGTACCTTGGTTGACATCATCCGCCTTGTCCTTGCAACCTTTCTTGTTGTGAGGTGCTGCCCATTTGGCAGCCCCCTCTCTCTTCCCTTTGTCCTATGGTTCACCCCCCCGTTGCTCTCCTCATTTGGGGGCTCATAGGTGGGGAGGTGACCAATCCTATTCCAACAGTTTACCAAGGCCGTGAGGCTGCTATGTGGGTGTGCCAATCTAGAAAGTAAGAAAGAAAGTTTATTAAAGTCTTCGGAAGACCGATGGGTCAATGAGACTGTGAAAATCCTGGTACAAACGAGCTATGGTGGTGGAGCTACTAAACGAGCATCCACACCAATGCAAAATGCAGAAAATGCAGAATGGTAGTACTAAGTACAACATAGTCATGTCGGTGGTCAACTATATATCAATATCATCATCATCATCATCATCATCAGAACATCAGGGTGGATGAGGCAATGGAGGCATGAAATTGGCGATAGAGTGATGTCAACCACTCACAGGTGCGGCCCTGGCACGTCTCTTGGTCATAGCTTTGTGCCTAACAAGGGCTACAGTAACCCCTGTTGGTCGGGCTCTGACTCTAAACAGGAAGGGGATATCCCAAGTGTAATCTGCGTGTCAACCCTCTGTCTGAGCTGTTAGGTCACTGGCTCTTTCACGATCATGTCGATGCCTCATCTCGTGGGGGTCCATGTGATCTGGCTGAAAAAACTCCATGATAGAGCTCTGATAGGGATCAGCCAAGGAAGAAGTCTGTTACTGTCTCCGTGCTCGAAGTATCCTCTCGTGGTGTCTGAGTACCTCTCGAAGCCTGCCAAACACCTGTAGGAGAGGAATCGGGCCAAAACCCCATAGCTATCTCTGAAGAGGCAGTAGAAACACCCTCGGATCTCATAGTAAACAGGACACTTGAAGATGAAGTGCTCCTCTGTATCAACCTCCTGCATGTCACATAATGTGCATATGCGTCTCTCCCTGGGTAGGCGCTCTGCTCTGCTACTCTCAATACGAAGTCTATGTGAAGAGGCCCGGAACTGCCCAATAGAGATCCTCAGTGTGTATCCTGGTGGGTCAATGAAACCCTCCTCTGTAATATGTAAGTAGTGATCTTTGTAGAAGCTAAGCTTCACTGGGAGTTCACTCGGTCCCAATCAGGTCCGGAATGTATGTAGCTGCAAGAGATCCTCAAGGATAACCTAGTTGACATAGTGTGATAGGAGGGGAGAAAACGGAGCGTGGATGTTGTACTGAAAGCGAGGGAGTCTATCCACGTGGAGCCCTAGTCGCTATAACCATCTCTTTGTGTGTGCATATCATCTTCTCTGGTCCCCTCCTGCTAAAAGTGTCATAGAAGAGGACAGTGCTAGCCATGGTAGCCTGATGCGCCCAGAAGTGTAATCCCCATACTCCCTGACTTGGTACAGATACGTGATGACCTGAAATGCAGCATCTGACTGTAATGGGCATGACCCAAACTCAGCCTGAATGATCTGGTGAGGAACAGATGGCTTACCGTGAATCATCCGTGATAACATGAGAACCTATAGCCGCTCCACACGAGCCCACTCTGTATACGACAAGTCTGGCCCCAACAGGGGCTGCCATACATCCCCGTTGGGCCAAGAAGTCAAAAAGCAATCCCTTGGTCCATGGATCTTGAAAGTGCGAGTGGTATGGGATATTCATCCATGGGGGAAGCATTGTGTCAATTCATGGCCTACCTCAACAAAGTTGGGAAGCTGGATGCCATAGGTGTTGAAGAACTGAAAGGAAAGCATGAAGCTGAACATGAAATGAGAATGCTTGCTTGGTTATGGAATGAAGAAAGGTGAGGTCCATATGTAGGCACCTCTTACATGAGCCACCAAGCTCCACAATCATCTTCTCAATCATCTCCTCAATCAGCTCCTAGATTCTCTCAATCATCCTATGTGGCATCTACCACCACCTAACAGTGCTTAACTGTGCCTCTAGCACACACACATAGAAACCAAGGTGTGCCTGGGGCATACACCTTGAGATATCCCATCATACCCACCCTCAAGGGAATGCCTCAGGCTTATGTCAAGGATACATCTAGTCTCATAGTTTCTCATGCCATCTCATGGTGGTCAAGGATAAATCCATGGCTAGGTTCTCATGCTAGCAAGGGGTTCCCAAGGGTGTGAAGTAAACAAAAGGGATACATAAGACCTTCCAATGGTTATCTCCCGTGCATGTACATGCACACAATGTCTACAGGAGGTACCATGGAGCAAAACACATATACATGGCCTACATCATATGGTGACCAGAGGTGTTTAAAAAACACACAAAAGTTTATTTCATTCATTTTGGAGGACTATCCAGACTAAGTACCTTGATTCAACATAAAAAGAGAGATCTGGAGCATATATGGAGATGGTTCAAAAAGCATAATCTTCATAGGATGCCTCATCTTGTGGAGGCACATCAACTGAAAGTAGATTGGCAGTTTCTGGCTTTGTAGTTGCTTCAAAGTACAAGCATTTAGAGTAGCAAAAACTTGTAACCAAATTCCATACTACAAATCATAATGGAAATGATGCTTCTACTTGCATGCTTCATAGAGGTGGCTAAATGAAAGTATTCCAAGCAAATCCAGGTATAGCAACTTAAAGGAAAGTTGTAGCCACAGTTGTACTTATGCTATTCAACACTTTAAAACATCAGAAATGCTAAAGTAGCATCTAATGTAGCATCAAACTCACAACATTGTCAAAACTGTCCAAAACAGAGGCCTAAACTTGGAGGGCTTGTATCTCACTCTTCAAAGCAAAGAAAAGAGGGATTTCTAGGTAGAAACAAATCTGATATACCAGAGAAGAGCCACTGAGGAGGAGAGGCGAAATGCCACGTCACGTTGCCATAGCCAGCAGCTTGAAAGTCGACTGGTTTTTTTTGCTGTTTCTCCCTCCCTGGTGGACCATTTCCCTTTAAATCTGGATAGGAGCTAGCTCATACTGTTGTGCAAGCTTGGCTAAGAGGAATTTTGGAATGGCTGCTCCAGCAAGTCGCATTGCAAGAAAAGGCATCACGATGAAGATGACTGTTGCGCGGTTTCGTGAGCAGCATTCTCTAATTCCTTTGACATGGAAATTCGCCCATACACGAGGAGTCTACAGCTCAAAGGATTTGGAGAATGGCGAAAAGACGAGGGAGAACAAGCTCTCACAAGTTTGGGGAAGAAATGGTGAAGATGAAGAAGAAGAAGATGATTACATGGCATAAATGGGCTCAAGGAGGATCATAGTGCTCTAATACCATGTTGAAGAACTGAAAGGAAAGCATGAAGCTGAACACGAAATGAGAATGCTTGCTTGGTTATGGAATGAAGAAAGGTGAGGTCCATATGTAGGCACCTCTTACATGAGCCACCAAGCTCCACAATCATCTCCTCAATCAGCTCCTAGATTCTCTCAATCATCCTATGTGGCATCTACCACCACCTAACAGTGCTTATGGGCACCTAACTGTGCCTCTAGCACACACACATAGAAACCAAGGTGTGCCTGGGGCATACACCTTGAGATATCCCATCAATAGGATGCCACACAAGGTGATGGAAGCTACTAACAGCATGGGCTGGCACAGGGAGGGAATGAAATGGATGGAAACATGGGGTAAAATGGCCACTGATTTACCAGAAGATGCATGTGCATTAAGGGAGATTGTGATGCAGAAAATGTTACAAAAACTATAAAAAAACACGGGGACAAAAATGCAGTTTTATAAACAGAAAATTAATTCAATGGACAGCCATGGAATGCAGAAATACCTTGGGGAAGACATATCAACATTTGAAAGACATCTCATCTGCAAAATCAGAACTAGCGCACATGATCTCAAAGTAGAGAGGGATAGATGAGCAAGCAAACTTTGCCCCACAAGGGAGGTAGAGAATGAACATCATGTACTCCTACGATGTAGATTCTATGCACGCATCATAGAACGATATGGGGATAGCAGAGATCTAAAAACCCTATTGGAACAGCCAGCGAAAAACAGGCTGGCCATTCTACTCCTAGACTTTGAGAAAGCTTATGACAGGATATAGACTGGGGCTTTCTGGAGGGCACACTTACTCGCTTTGGTTTCTCAGATGCATGGATCAGAGGGGTTTCAACCCTCTACAGATCAGCCCACAGCCAGGTTCTTATTGGTGGAGTCAGGGGGGACAGGTTTGAGATTACTCTTTCAGTCTGCCAGGGATGCCCTCTAGCCCCCTTTCTGTTCTTATTTGTAGCTGAAGCTATGAGCTATCACATTAGAGCTCAAGTTGATATTATAGGGCTCAGGCTTCCATTGAGGCAGGAGAATGAGCTCTTAGACAGTGAGTTGGCAAATGATACGGCTGTTTTTTTGGATGCCACTCCATAGACACTAACCTCATTCAGGACGGCGTTGGATTTGTTTTGCATTGCGGCATGTGCACACATTAATTGGAACAAATCCAATGGCTTTTGGATCAGTAATGAGGACACTCCAGACTGGGGGATTGACATAGGGTTCACTCGGATTCAAAGGGGTGTTTTCGTCATATATGTGGGATGCCAGGTTGGGGTGGGCATCTTTCTAGCACAGCAGTTTGCTCCCGTGTTCAAGAGTATCAGGAGGAAACTCATCTTTTGGAGTTCTGCCAGACTTGACCTTGCATCCAAATTTGTGGTTTTGAACCAGGTATTATTGGCCATTGCCTGGTTTGTTTGCTCTTGTTGGTGCAAGGTCTAGAGGTTGTATCACTCAGCTCGTGAGACCTATCAGGAATTTTCTTTGGAGCGGTTTAGATGGCACCTCAGATGTTGTAGCCAAGGTGGCTTGGGAGACCCTCATTCTCCCCACAGGAGGAGGTCTCAATATTATTGACCCAAACTTGCAGTGCATGGCCTTGCTCTGCAAGTTCGTAGTACGTGGATTGATGCCTGGACAGGAGATTTTGAAAGATTTCTTCTCACGGAGCATTCAATCTTGTACTCCATCTCATGGGGGAGATTGGATGGACAGCATCAGATGGATCTTTACTTCAGCCCATCTCAGATCTCCCCCTTCCCCTCTCATGGCTACTATTCTGAAAGCTTGGGGCAGCTTCAGAAATACTCTTCGCAGAGTTCCACCCACCTCTCGTGAAGAAATTCACAGTGGAATGACTCGATATTGGATGACCATGGAAGGCCAGTGTCACACTATATGCAGTGGTCTAGATGGGAGAGGGGACCTGCTTCTACAGTAGGCGCCTGGCAGGCCTTTAGGAGACTTCCAGAGAATCATAGACTCTTAGCAGTTGGCCACCTGAGAGGGAGTGCAGTCAGGATACAACAGATAGAGGCAGCCATTTCGGCAGAGTGGATAGACATAGATGACATGCCGATCACAGAGTCCACTTGGTAGCGATTGTTCTCATGGACGGGCATTCCTTTACAGGTTATTGCCGTGCGGGATGCACATGAGGATACATTAGTCTTTGATGTTCAGTCGGGAGGTAGACTTATCAGATCTTCTAATGATATTCTCTTGGAGGTTGCCTTTCAGTCTGTCAAGATTGCAGGTTTCATGGAGTGGGGCAATTCCTGCAGTGGGACCCAAGGAAGTGGGAATGGATTGATGAGGGGCACCGAGAGAAGAGCATCCCCTTCTTTCATTATACAGTCAAAAATGCCCGGAGATTTCAGCTCAGCAGTAGAGGTTGGAGGCCCTCCAGAGCCCCTCATTGGGATAGTTCTTCAGCTTTCTGCAGTTGTGCGGAAAAACTTTTGGCGTAGGCTCTAGAAATCCGTCAGGAATAGAAAGATCACTCTTTTCTTTTGGCTTTCTATTCATGGAGGGATTGTAGTGAACCTATGGAGATCCATGTTTGGGGCTGACCCTACTTGTCCTCATTGCCACATAGCGGTTGAGTCAGTACAGCATTGTCTTTGGGAGTGCAAACAGGCGAGGACGATCTGGAAAGGTGTTGCTAGGATTTTCAGCATCTTTCATACAGCACCTTTCTATATGACCCGGGGTTCAGTAGCATGGTTCTCTCTTGCTGGCCCCCAAGTGTTCTTCGAGGGACATGATCCGGATCCATCTTTCATTGTACAACGATACTCAGTGGAGTCTTGTTCCCTCCAGGATGTTTCTTTCACTCCTTTCAAAGCTGCTCATGCCTCAGTAGACACATCATGGGAGATTCTGGCTAGCATTGCAGCTTGGCATATTTGGAAAGCCAGGTGTACAGAGGCGATGGAAGGTACCCAGGTTCACCCCTCTCAGACTATGACCAGTATTTGGACCGACACAGTACACACTCTTATGGCCATCTGGGCGAGCATGCAGGGATCCTCCAGGGCCATCTGGGTGGGGGGGTGAACCACGAGGTGATGTGGCTGCCACATGGGCAACACTTCGGCTGCCATGTGGGCAGAATACAGACAGCAAAACATGTAAACATGGGGCTGCACATGGGCTGCCATGTGAGCAGCAGGTTGAAAGGCATACCTGGCAGTTTGGAGCCACCATGGTGGACAGCAGAGGTAGGGAGGTGCCACGTGGCTGTCAACATTTGGTTGGAGCAGATCTGCACAGGAAAACTAGCCAGGTGCTGATGTCAGCAACAGTCCGGATGTGTACAACAGGGTGTACAGAGCTCTTGTAGAGGATCCGGAGACTGGAAGGGCTCTGGAATAGAGGCTGAACAACAGGTCGGCCATTTTGGCCCCTACCAGTCAGTTGGCTGGGGGGCTACCAGCCCCTATATAAAGGGATCCCAAGGTTCTCATTCAGCATCCACTTGAGCAGCAGATGTCCAGCAAATTGGAACAGCAGATCAGCAAGAGTAGGGCCTACATCCAGGAGGTCTATAGGAGGCTAAAGAACTGCACACAAAGCTGAGAAGCGGCTGCAAACCTAGGCTGGTACCTAAGGCAGCTAGGTGCAAGGATCAAGGTATGGTGACTAAGTCTACAAAACCTCTAGTGGAGCACGCAGGCTCACGGATCTAGAAGCGCCAAGGAGGTAGTAGGACAACTTTTGGTAAGGACAGACGACCACGGTTTGGTGGGACTTTGGACTTTTTTGCATTGTGTCCTTCTGTGGACGGAAATATATCTTACCTTGGTTCTATATCTCTCTTGAACCATTATCTATTTACTGGCTTGCACACACACATTTAGGTTGAGTACACATCAGTAAAGAAGTTTTGGATTTCATAGTTAATTACTTTTGTGTGAATTCCTGGGCCCATCTATCAGTCTTCAGTTGCAGATACCCTCTATTTAGGTCATTTCTAACATGGTATTAGAGCCCTGATCGGAAGTTCAAGTAAAGTGGAGCTTGAAGGCAAGCACCTTGCTAAAGGACGACCTTGATTCAAGGCTTGGGGGAATCTACTTGGACGTCTGAAGGATGGTACCATTGCTAGGGAGGCTCAAGTTTGGACAGCATACGAATTTCTTACTCTCTCTCTTCTCAATTCATTGCCCGGATATATGCTATCCTAATTTCGGGCACATGCAATTGGATGGGAGCAGTTACCCATTGTGGAACATGAAAGTCTGGAGCCGTTCAGTGTTGAGGGAGTCATGGGAGATTACGACAGATAGATAGTTAATGCCTCAGCCCACGGTAGTCAAGCGACAACAACTACACCAAAAGTGACTGTACTAGCAAATCCTATTTGGTGATATCCTGGTAGATTCAAGATGTGGAGGCACTAGCCATTATTGTGGGCACTACAGCGGATGCAGAACTTGCCGGATCACTTTGAGGGACATGTACAAGCCAAACAATGAAGCGAGGATTCCAGACCTCGAGACGAAGCCCTATGGCATGAGTTTGCATTTTTGCATTTTTCATTGGTATGGATGCTCGTTTAGTAGCTCCACTACCACAGCCTGTTGTATCAGGATTTTCACAGTCTCATAGACCCATAGGTCTTCCAAAGACTTTAATAAATTTTCTTTCTTTCTCTCTCTCTCTCTCTCTCTCTCTCTCTCTCTCACACACACACACACGTGCACATGGACGTGTAAACCCAAATGCATGCATATGTGCACACAGATTCAGAAAATAATCATTGAAAGTTAAAGCTCAACCTGCAACATCCACAAAAATGTCCTTCCTTTGACAATGACAATGCCTCCACAATATAAATAATATAGCACTGGAAGCTAAGAGAGCAAGGCTTCCACCCACGATTCCACCTGCAACCGCTCCAATATCTGATTTCTTTGAGGAAGAAACTGGCACAATGACATAAATGGATTACTATCAGACAGTGATCTTCTTTCCCATGCAAACAGTAGTAGATTCTCACATATGAAACATGATGATGCTATGATTGAACATTATTTTAATTGTTTTTTAATGAGTACCTTGTTTGGAAAGTGTTGGGCTTATTAATGGGCATGAAGTCTGATTGCTTGATCCACAAGTCAACTGGTTACCAACAAAACTGAAAGCATGACCTTCACAATCAGCATACAGACTTACAAGTCTCCTTTCTCACCTTGACTAAGAACAAACATCAATAACGTTGAAATAACGAATGCAATTGTTTTGGATATGACAAAAGCTTACCTGTATTGAGGAATCTTGAAAGCTGCCTCTGGGATCATCCCTGTCAAGTTATTAAATGACACATCCCTGTGAAATGATAGAAAAGTCATGACAGCCATATTAAAGATGATGGAACACAACATACTCTATCTTTGAAAAAAGTTACTTTCTGAATTGACAACAGAACTCTTGTTATATCTTTACTTGAAAACACATAACACTGGGCTTGTAGCAATTGGAAAGGATTCAACCTAAGAAAAACATAAAACAAGAGAATAATTGATTGATTGATAGTTGAAATTGTATAGGGGTGTATTGTTACTGGGTCTTTTTCTAGAGTTAAGAAGGAGAGGCCTTTTTAGAGTCGCAATTTTATGATTGATAGTTGAAATTGTATAGGGGTATATTGTTACTCGCCCTTTTTTTAGAGTTAAGGAGGAGAGGCCTTTTTCTTTCCGAGAAATAGACTTCTATTAAGTAAGGAAAACCACCAAGTTTATAGAGAACAAGGTTGAAATGCATCATGCAAAGCATGAAAAGTCATGGCATCAAAGGACCATGCAAAACCTGGAAAAGCCAATATATATATTGTGGCTGGAAATGCCAAATCAATCCAGAGGGGAGGGATTGTTTCTCCATTCCCTAAGCAAATAACACCTCCTTGTCGAAACTGATCTGGAAGTCCCCTGCGTTGTAGACCATATGGCCATCAAGGTGTGCACAATGTCTGTCCATAAGCTGGCCACAGTCTAAGCTAGATGAACCTGCCACTTGTTAGGTGCCTTTGTACATATAGCCCTCCAAATGTGCTAGGCAATGATACTAGCAATGACCTCCCAGCTCGTGGCCACCAATACATGCCCAGGTTTGTACTGAGTGGGAGGAACAATCTCCAAGAAATAAAACCTGAAGAAAATGAGACTGCACCCTGAAAGCCCATGAAGAATCTTGACCTTCATAGAAAACCTGAGGTCCAATCAAAGAGAGCCAAGCTACTGATCCCCAAGTGATAAACAAAGTGGAATGGATAAATCTTCCCAGGAGTTCAGCAAGCCCTACCCAAATAATGGTAGCTTGCCTTTGCACTCTCAAAGAGAATGTTGGATAGACTCGGTAACATGCATACACCGTGGGCACGAAGGATCAGCTCCAAATTTCTCCCTCCATTTGTTAACTGCAATTCCTCCATGCAAAAAAAGCCACAAGCAAAGAGTGATCTTTCTAATTATGAGGGAGCCCCAAATCCTCCTCCAAAGGCAACTCTATAAATCCGGACTAATCTGGAAACTCTCCCAGTAGACTGCTCTTGAAGTCCCTAGTCAATTTGAAATTTTCATGTGTTGCTAACAATGGACTGCAACCAACCAACTCTACTCATTGAGGTCCCAAGTCAAGAACTTAGTAAGGACAATCACTTATAGACATAACCTCCAATTCCCAACAAAAGCTATCCATGGACTAGGGTCAATGTTCCACCTGGAAACAACTCAAGCTGTCTACCAAGCCCACTACTGCAGTAGTTCTACATCTTGAATAATGTCATCCCATGACCTCACCAATCTATCACAAAACTTCACCTAAAAGACAATAATGGCTTGTCTCCCCAAAAGAACCAATCATTTGAAGGGGAATGCCTATGCCTGAGAAGGCACCCATCCATCTTAAGGGGTTGGGGTGTCCACCATCCCCTGGGATCCCTCCAGAGGGAGATTCAAGCACTAATATCTTTCCCTTAAACTTTGCACTAGAGTGTATGACTCTGTGTATTTCAGATTAGCGAAAATACTTGCAATTCTATTGTACCAATCTCTAAGTGCTTCTTTTAAACCACAGAGACTTTTCTTTGGCCTTCTCTTTTTCTTTTCAATGTATGTTTTTTATCAATGTATATATAGCTCTTCATCTAGGTATCCCTTCCAGAATGTATCTGTACAGCTTCATCTAGGTATCCACTTAGGAATGTATTTTTGACATCTAACCATTACAATAATGATGGCCGATGATACAAAAATCATATGGCATCTATCTTGGCTTGTGACTCCTTACAACATTCTCCACATGATTGGGCAAAGTCTTTTGCCAGAAGTTGGATTCGTATATTTCAGTCCTACAATTTGAACAGTATTTCACTTTGTGAACCCATTTGTCTACATAGTTTTTTCTTTGCTAGTAAATCACACATTTCCCCTTTATTGTTCTTTTACAATGCATATAAATCTTAATCCATTGCTATTTTCCATTCCATGTTTTGTATAGCATCGTCAACTTAAACAAGCTCCATGTCTGCATGATTGCCTTGTGTTTTTAAATTGATTTTTTTTCCCCAAGAAAAGACTTGTATTAAGCGTGAAAGAAAGTCCAAGACAAAAGCCCAAGGAAGGAGTACATCATGCAAGGCATGAGAAAATAAACACCCTACTAGGGAAAAACCAACCTCATGGAAGAGAGCTAGAAAAAATCCAAGGTTCAGATTGGAAGTGCCACCTCAATCCTGCGGGGGACTTCAAGAATGGGCAGCCACTCCACCACTTGAGAAAAACAGTCGTCTTGGTAGCAGCTGCCCGAGAAAACCCCTGCATGCTCATAGTATCTGTCCAAATACTGGACAATGTGTGTGCAGCGTGGACTTGGGAAGGCCTTGGTGCATTTGGATCCAAATATGACAAATTGATATGCTCACCAGAATCTTCCAGGAAGTATCCACAAAAGCATGTACAGGTCTGTAAGGAGAAGCGAGAACATCATCTAGAGAGCATAGCTCAACCAAATGTCGTCGGACCAAGAGAGCTCAAGAAGAGTCATGTCTCTCATAAAAAAACTAGGCTCCAAAGAGAGCCAAGCCACCAAGCCTTAGGTGAAGAAGGGAGAAGGACTAAAGGTGCTCAATAAATTGGCAATCCACTTCTAGATAATCCTTGCCTGTCTGCAATCCCATAAGCAATGTTGAATAGACTCATTAGTAGAAGTCTACCCTGAAGATGGACCTCCAATGGTTCAATACAATAGAGAGCAAAAAGAAAACAATGATTTTTCTATTCCTAAGGGATTTCCAAAGGCTCCAAATGGATTTCTGTAAGTCAGCAAAAATTAAAAATTTCTCCCAATAAGGAGCTCTAGTGGGCTTCCAGCCTCTAATGCTGAGCTAAATCTTTCTGACATTACTGACCATGTAGCAGAAGAGGAGGTTGTTCTCTCGGTGCCTTGCATCAATCCATTCCCACTCCTCGAGGTCCCGCTGCAAATAGTTTATGTGGACACCTCCAAAGAGCCAAATCCTCCATGCACCAAAAGGAAGGTGACTGGTTAGGGTCTAGATACCAGCTTGAAGCCAACAAACAATGCTCCACATGAACCTACAACGTTGACAGACTAAAATGGAAGATGCATAAGTATATCTTCCGTAGACGTGGACAACATGCCCCTAGAATGAACATCAAAGACCAAGGCATCCCTTTCTGAACGTCGTACTCCTATGACTCCAAGCTTTCAAGATAGCAGCCATAAAAGGAGAGGAGGGAGCCCTGAGATCGACTAAGGTAAAGGTCCACCTCGTACTACGCATCCAATCTCCACCTATGGAAGGAGAGAAGGACTATATGCATCCAATTAAAAAGTCCTTGCAAGGTTTCTATCCTGGCAAAAACCCCCTGACCACCACCTTGCATAATAAGGCCTTGGATCTAATATATTGAGGCCTCGTTCCTACGTGGGAGGATCAAGATCTCCCAATCCACCCTGACTCTAGTGTCTACTAATCCATCTAGTCCACTCCATAGAAAATTAAATTCCTCATCGGTCTTTTGAACTAAGTGATGCAATCCCTAGAATGACACCAACAAGAACAAACAAACCATGATGTGGCCAGCAATACCTAGTTGACCATCACCACCCTAGAAGCAAAGGTTAATTTTGGTTGAAAGAAGCTTCTCCTAATACTCTCTAACACAGGAGCAAATTGTTGCGAAGGAGAGATGCCCACACCGACCTGTTAACCAAAATATCTGACAAAAACACTCCTCTCAATCTAAGTCAAAGCCGCCCAAATAGGAGTGTCCTCTTCACTAGTCCAAAAGCCCTTGGATTTATTCCAATTAGTATGCGCACCTATGGTAGAGCAAAATAAATCCAAGGCTGCCCTAAAAGAAGTGATATTTTGTGGAGTGGCATCCAAAAAAATCGCAATGTCGTCAGCCATCTCAACTCATCATCCTGTCTCAGGGGAAGTCTCAACCCCAATAATGTTTGCCTGAGATCTCAAAAAGATGCTCACTGCTTTAGCCACAAATAAATACAAGAAGGAGCAAGAGGACATCCCTATCAAACTGATCTAGAAATCTGAAACCTCTCTCCCCCTATACTCTTAGGTAGCTGTCTTAACCTTATCCCCCTTCTAAACCCTTGAAAGCCCGTGGAGGTGAGAGAGCCTCCATCCATCGTTGTGATCAAGCTCTCTTTCTCACCTAAGTGCGCATGACAGCTATTTTCCATGCATTATCCTACACCTCTCACCAGAATACGACACAAGGACCTATGCTACACTTTTGAACACCTATGCCATGAACAACGACACGACTGCAGGTGAACAACACCCTCAGAACCTGGACTTGGGAGAGACAGTGACAAATCTATGTGTGTGTGTGTGTGTGTGTGTGTGTGTGTGTGTGTGTGTGTGTGGTAGTAGTAGTAGTAGTAGTATAGTAGTTGTTCCACTTTGGAGCAGCTATGAATGTACATTCGTCTTTATGCAAAGTTTCTTTTATAGAAAAAATGTGTGTGTGTATGTGTGTGTGTGTGTGTGAGACACACATGATTGACAGCAAGCAGGTTCTGGATTATTTGCACTAGTCGGGTCGTCCTCCGCCGATCCAGGCAATTCCCTCCGTTTGCAGAGTATTCATTAGAGCAGGGTGTTTGATCCTCCTTTGGCTTTTCTTCATCCCAGAAACAAGTAGTTCCTACATCATTTGGGTATTTCTACGGTGCAGGATGTGGTGGATGATTGAGGCTGCACTCTTTCGTTTCCAGAGGCGAGGAGATAGTACTGCCTTGGTATGCATCACACATCGATTTGGTGCGCTCTTACGGTTATGCTACAGCCTTTTCAGCCTATCCCGTCTATTTACTACACTTCTACTGTTAGATTGGAACTTTGATCAGCATCCTCCGGGCTATCCTTCCTTTCCACTTGTTGCTGCCTCGCTGCTAAGCAAGCTTATCTACTCTTGATTCCACAGCCCTAGATTCAACAGCATGGCGATTCATTAGCCTCTTGCTTGGGGATGGATCTTGGTCGCTATTCCTCTAGACTAGACTTTACTAAATTGTTTTCCTAGTGTCAACTTCTATGCTCTATCTATCATGCTCATAACATTCGGCTGTATGGGCATTGTTCAGTCAATATCTTTCATTTCTTTCGTTCATCCTTGCTTCGATCTCTCCAAG
Source organism: Dipteris shenzhenensis (assembly GCF_047967505.1). NCBI lineage: Eukaryota > Viridiplantae > Streptophyta > Polypodiopsida > Gleicheniales > Dipteridaceae > Dipteris > Dipteris shenzhenensis. The sequence continues at coordinate 9,186,077 of NC_141616.1, forward strand.
ATGTGCATTTTCTTGGAGACCTTCCTCTGGCCCAGTTGGAAGTTTTTAGTCAATGTTTTTAGTCTTGAGTAGTAGCTGTTCCACTCTGGGACAGCTATGAATTACATTTTTCTTAATGAGAGAGAGAGAGAGAGAGAGAGAGAGAGGGAGCGAGGGAGGGAGGGACGTAAGCAGGAGATAGGGGAAAAAATCATCATTGGACTCTTCTTTTATGCCAATCAGTAGAAAACCATTGCACAATAAATTGAAGACACTTGAATCTCAAAAATCGACCATCTAAACAATTCTTACAGTTTTAAAAGGCTGGAAATTGCAGTAATTACATTCGGAATGCCTCCGTTCAACTTGTTGTCGCTTAAAATCCTGCCAACCAGCCATAGTTTAGTAAAAGAATTGGACCTGTACTATACTACTAGAAACGCAACTAACATGCTTCCCATTAGGTTTACAAATATGTGAAGACCGCAATGAGGTAATGTATCCAAATGCAAGATAAAGTGATAAGTTAAGGAATTCAATCTACGTCCATATGCTTATATGCTGAGTAATTATTGATGCGATATTGTTATATATGCACTAACACAAGAGAGTGCTAAAATAGCATTAGGGTTTTTATGCCCTAACCCTAAACCTACATGGTCATCGGAAAGTTTTATATATTCATTTCTTTCAACTAATACTAGCGTGCAATTAGTCACTTGTGTGTGTGCTCATAGCTGTGCTCTCTCTCCTCCATCTCCACTCTCCTCCAAATATATATGCACACCTATCTCTCTCAGGGCAAGAAGAAGCACCGCAATCATCCGAACTCGATCACACTCCCTAGAAGTGGAGAAAAAAGCATGGGAAGGAGTATCAAGGGAACAAAGACTCTGCCAGCTATGCAACTTAGATGAAGTGGAAAATGAGGCACATGTTCTTTTGACATGTCCGCGATATCAGCATCTAAGAGAATATTTCAGCAATGTCACGCAGCATCACAACAGTTTGGAGAGCTTGCTTTCCCATCCTCACCTCGCAGCCTTGGGCAATTACATTACCAAGGTCCTTGCATACCGTGACCAATGTATTACACAGGTAGCAACATGCTAGCTGTCCACTCCACCCTTCTTCAAAGAAGGAGACTTTTTGTAACATTCCATTGGGTCCCATGGGTCGATCTCACGCCCCCAGAGGACGATAATAATAGTTTCTTTTCTTTCTTCTTTCTTTCTCCCCTTCCCTCCCTCCCAAGGTGTGCCATACATTACCTAGCATACATATGGCACAAGGTTGCACCGTAGGGAAAAAATTTTAAGGTACATCCCCTTTAAGTTATTATTTTCCCCCCAGAAAAGTAGGGATTTGGGAGAGAGATAGAGAGGCGTAGGGAGGGACCAAAAAAGCAATGACTATAGTCCATAAAATGCAATGATTAATCACCATCAACAATCAAGTTAAAACCATTTACTAGACTGAGATTGTAGAATTACTAGAGCAATTAGTCATGACTTAAGAGTCGATACTCTACAGTCCACGGGATCATGTGGACCATGGGAATGATGAGATGGGATAAGAAGGGAGGAGGTAACAAGTTTACATAAACAAGTGCCAAATTAATTTAAAGCAAGGAAGGGATTTTTCCATCAAGCTTGTCTTTGGCCCATCTACCCCACTGTACAGAACCAATTCTTGTGGCATCTCCCATCTACCCCATTCGCAGGGCCTTGCCGACTCTTCCAAATGCCTCCCTGATTCTCACACCCATGTGCCACACTGCAGCCACCATGGCAGCTACAACTCCCCCCAAACCCCACAACCTCCCAAGTCATCTTACCCTCCAAGTATGTGGCATCTAACTTCCACATGGCAACTGTTGTCACAAGTAGACAATCTAACCTATAGTCGGATCTCACTAAGAGACAGCCTGACCTACAGTCAAACAAATTGATTACACAGTCAATCAACTACAGACAGCAATCGGCGGCAACAATCAACTGCCACATCGACACTCTGATACATCATTTGCCATGTCAGCACTCAACCACACCATTTTCCACATCAAGAAGCCATCTCATCTACCACATCATTGTTGGAAAGATCACCTCCCCATCTATAAGCCCCCAAATAAGGAGAGCGTAGGGGAGGGAGACCTAGGGCAGGATATGCCCAAAGGAGGAGAGAGGGGGCTGCCACGTGGGCAGCACCTGATACCTGGCAGTGTGGAGCCACAATGGAAGGCAGCAGCGTGGATTAGACCCATGACAGATGGCGCCATTGTATGGCCCTGTACGGAGATGAACATGTGGCTGGAAGGGGCTGGAGAAAGCCAGTCAAGAGGCGCCTTGGAGGGACAGGTCTTCCAGCAGAAAAGAGAGCAGTGGTGGTGGCCATGGCAGACCAGCCACCTAGCCTTGGAACTGCCCAAAGGGGGGGGCCTTATATAGGTCTCCCTTTGGGCCTAGCAGCAGCCCAAAAGGGGCGGACCAGGCCAGTCAGCAAGCCGGCCAGCAGGTCAGCCAAATAGGCCTGCAAAAGGGCCTCAAAAGGAGAGCTGCCAGTCAGTTTTTGGGGGGCAGCAAAGTCGGCCAGATGGCCCTCCTGGTCGGTCCATTTATAGGAGCCTTGGGGCATATAAATGGACGCCGTTGAGCCTCATTCACTCATCCAGCAAGTCAGCAGTTTGGGGAGCAGCAGGAGCAGCAGAAGACTCACCCTCAGGCCTACATCCAGGAGGCAGAGGAATCCAAATGCTGCTGTATACTGAGCTCATCTAGGGCTGGAACCTAGACTGTCTTCTAGGGAAGCAAGGTGGTGAGGTCTTTGGACGGAGAGTCTACGTGCGTTCGAGGTGGAGCACGCAAGCTCAAAGATCTTGAGGTACTAGAAGATAGTAGAAGATCCTTTTGGTAAGATCAAAGGACCACATCTTGGTGGACTCTGGATCCATCTTTTGTATTGTGTCCATAGTTTTGGACGGAAATATATTCCTTTGGTTGGATTCTAGATCTGGCTTGGTTCTCTGTCTATTTGCTAGTCTGCACAATAAATCTATGTAAAGCACATGAAGTTTAGAAGTTGGTGATTCTACCCACACCACACTGTGTGAGCTCCTGGGCTATTCTATCATTCTTCCGCTGTGCGTTCCTCTATTGGTTGATTTCTAACAATCATCAACTGCCACATCTTCAGTGCCTCCCTAGGCACATAGTGATGTGGAAGTACATTTCCTTCTGCAGCACATTATCACACATTGCCTCATCATCACACTACACATATGCACCGTGCTTTGCATGCACACCCCTTACACATCACCATGAAATCTTATGCAAGTTGAATTCAGAAAGATGCCACCGACATCAAGTGTACATAGGCAAATACAATTGGCGCATGCAATCAGACAAAAAGTGGCAATCACATATAGCATACATGCAACATACAAGGACATAGCATCCAATCAGACAAGGAATTGTGGCATTTGCCTAGCGAAGGCAACTTGACAAGAAAGACAATGATGACAAGTAGCCAAGCCTACATTGAGGGGGCGCAGCAACCAAAGCAACAACCAACACAAGAAGCAGCAATCGATAAAAGAATAACCAGCCAAATGACATTCAAAGGAAGGGCAACAGGCAACAAAGTAGCATCATACTACTGCAAGTCTTCTACAAAGACAAAGAAGCAGCTCGAACATCTTGAAGACTATTCCAGCCAAAGCCAAAGAGAACACTCACACTGCAGAATCAATGCTAGGAAAGCATTCACACATGTCATGAATGACATCACATGCAATAGCCGGGTAGAAAAGAATTGCCAACCAACGTCAACACGGTGAACCTCATCAAAGACTTCTAGCAAAGAAGCAACCACCATTTGAATGGATAAGCCTCAATCGATGATCATTTAACTCAAAGACTACTAGTTTCTATCTGAAGCCTGAGTCTTTGAAAGACCTTTATTTTAACTATACTTGTTTTAAACATATGCAAAGAAAGAAAGTGAAATACGAGAGAACACTTACAAATATTTCAGATTTGAGAGCTGACCCAAGGAGCTTGGAATGTAGCCAGTGAACGAATTGTTATGGATATTTAAGCTTTGTAGTTGTGTCAAGTTCCCTAGAACATTTGGAATTGAGCCTGATAATAAATTATTTTGAAGCTCCCTGAAAAGAAGTAAACAAGCAAACAAAATCATGGAGTCCATTCAATACGAGGTCACAAACATTATTATCAGTATAGCAATGCATTACCTTGCAATAATAATAACAAAACAATGTTAGGAAATGGAGGCAATTTGAGTGACTTTTAGTGTGTTCTAGAGTACTATACTACTTTATATCCTAGAGTGCCACGTGTCACTATGGGACTTATCCCAAATACATTTGACACTAAGAGTGTGTGTGCCTATCCTATAAAAGCATTGTACTTTCATTGTTACAATCATCAAGCCTCATGCCTTCCTTGATCGTGTAAGTACTTTGCTTGGTTGTATATTTCTTTCTCGCATTATTTCATTTCCATTATGCTTTCCTAGTCTTGCTTTTCCTTTCCATTCCATGTCTTGCATCTTCATTTGGTATCAGAGCTAGACTATCTTCCAAGAGGTTGAGGTAAGAGATTGAGGACATTGAAGCCTCTCTCCCTCATTCCCCTTGGAGGAATGGCTTCGCCAATTCCATCTTGAGCTCTACTCTCTCCATCCTGAGCCTCACCAACAAAGGCAACTCAACTCAAGGCTCATGGCAACTCCAATAGTGTGAGGCAGCTTAACTCCAATGATTCGTGGCAGTCCCATGCTCCGTTCCTATGCGCCATTCTCTTAGCCTAGTGCCCAGCTTGCAGCAAGCAGCAAGCCCGCCAATCTACCCGCTTCTCTGTCCGTACTAGCCATACGAACAGCCGTACAACAGTACGGACTGTTGCACCGTACAGTCTGCCCGTACTCTCTGCCCGTACAGCCTGCCCGCTCCTCTTCTCTACTCGCTGCTGTTCTGCCCGCCATTTCTTCCTCTCCTACATCTCCATTGTGCCCTCCATTTTCTTCCTTTGCCCACCATTTCTCCCATTTCTTCCTCAGCCCTCCATTTCTCCCTCCGCTCGTTTGTGCCCTTCATTCTATCCATCACTCTTCTCTCTTCTAGCTGCCAGCTTTATGGGTTCACTTTCCACCAACTCTCTCCTTGTGGACAAATTCAAGGGGGACGGATTTCCCACATGGCAAACAAAAGTACAATTCATCTCCTCATGAAGGAGAATGTTTGGAATGCCATCAAAGATGATGAAGCACTTGAGGCATCAACGGAGCCTTAAACAAGAAAGATTTGGAAGCAACACAATTCGAGGACCATCGCAATCATCAAGCTTTGCCTAGATGATTCATTGATTCATCACATCGACTTCAAGTCCAAGGCAAAGGAGATTTGGGCACGCCTCGAGAATATATTTGGTAACAAGATCACCAACTCCAGGTATTTCTGAAAATGCAATTTTATAAGCTGAAAATGGAAGAGTCTGATACTTTGAGTGTGCATATAGCAAAAATTCAATCTTTAGTTCAACAACTCTCCAATTTGAAGTGTTGCGGATGACGAGGACAAAATGGTTGTCCTGATGGCAAGTATGGAAGGGATTTCTCGCTTTGAGAATGCCCTTGAAGTACTTCGCATTGCATCGACTACATTCGAAGATATGGTGTCTCTTTTGCTTGAAAAGGATCGCCGCAACAAAGAATCTCCATCCTATTCAGCGGATACTACACAGGCACTTGCCTCCACCAGCAAATGGAGACCTAGGCCATCGACTCCACCAACATAAGGAAAGACAATCAAGCCATTCAAATGCACTTACTGCAACAAGCTCGGTCATACGGATGACAGGTGTTACCAGAAGCTTGCTCAACAACAATCGAAGGATCATGCCAGTTGGGTGGCATCTGCCACTAGTGATGATGCAGACGAAGATGACCCGCCGACACAGGATCATGCTCTTACAATCTGTCTCCCGCATCTAGAGGATGATGGAGATCATGATTTTGCTTTCTAAAGCATAATATATCTGGGTACTCTGCCTTGGGGGTGTTTCCCAAAAATGAATGCAATAAATCATGTGTGTTGAGTCAATAAAGGTCCTCTGCCTTGGATAGTCCTCGTAAAACGATGTATTTCTTTTATATTTTTGATGTGTGGCTCCATGTTCCTCATTAGTCTTTGGAGCCAGGTGGGGATGTACTCTGGAAGCCATGTGTTTTTGGCTTTGATAGGTCTATTTGTTTGGTGCATTGGTCTCCTAGATCTCTGAGTTGATCATGCATCCATGTATCATGAGCCTCTGAGCCATGCTAGATGACATTTCTATGTTATGCTCACTAGCCTCTGAGCCATGCTCACTTGCCTCTGAGATTGTGTGGGAGCCATGTCTAGTTCTAGACTGGCATGCACAGTTTTAATGACCATCATTGTCATGTTCTGTTCTTGGTTCCATTCCAGTAGTCCCTCACCTTACCTCCATGGGGGGGGTGTTAGGAAATGGAGTCAATTTGAGTGACTTTTAGTGTGTGCTTTTTTTTTGCGCAAAAAAGTAGTGCTAGTTATATTACTTGAAAGCGAAAGTACAAGAAGGCCTGAAGGCCAACGGGCTGTAATCAAAAAATGGATTCAGCCCGAGAATTCAAAATGCTAAATACAAGCCTCTTAGGGCATAATCATCGGAAAGTGGACAAACAGCCACGGTGGAGGGGCGTAATGCCACTGAAGACTCTGAGTGAAGTGCTAGAAGAATAACTCCCGGTGGTCCCAGTCGCGAAGGAAACGTCGTCTCTTTTCCTTCCCTGCCCGGGACTCTCCCTGAATCTGATCCCACTGACCCTTGAGCTAGGGTCTGGGTAGTAGAAGTAGTCTGAGCTCCTACAGTCTACGCGCATCTGGAAGTCCAGATATCTGCTAGGGTCTGGGTAGTAGAAGTAGTCTGAGCTCCTACAGTCTACGCGCATCTGGAAGTCCAGATATGCCAGCCTGTGATGCTCCAGATATCTGCTAGGGTCTGGGTAGTAGAAGTAGTCTGAGCTCCTACAGTCTACGCGCATCTGGAAGTCCAGATATGCCAGCCTGTGATGCTCCCTATGATCTCCCAAACTGGGTGCCGAGGCATCGCTCCTGCATCTGTCTCTGTCAGATGCCATGGGAAACTGTCCATGTATGCCCAAGTGGCCTGCGTGATGAAAAGGACGGGATCCTGTCTAGAGAACTCATAGGCCAAGTGATGTCCCGGCTCAGTGCTGCACCAACAAACGGCTCCCCAAGTGATCGGTCCTAGCTCGGGTGTAGCCCTAGCGAAGATCCCCATGATTCCCTTCCAAACGGTCTACGCATGCGAGCAGCTCCAAAGGCAATGTTTCAGGGACTCCTCCTGAAAACACATCTGGCAATGCCCCTCCTGCCCCATCTGTCTCAGCCAGCTGCCAACTGGAAGCCCCTTGTGTGCCACCATCCAAAGGAAGTAGGAGATCTTCCTCGGACGCCAGCTAGCCCAAAGAGTCTATCAGAAAGTGCGAAGAAAGACCAAGGATATCCCCTGGGCATACCACCTATGTGCCTGTGTGGGTAGCCCACGCTGGAGAGCCCCAAGAGCACGCCGACCCGTGCGTGCACTGTAAGAAAAGAAGGGGGTAGGGTTCTCTGAGGTCTCCGATGGTGGCCAACGCCACTCCCCTGGGTCCCACTCCACCTCTGACAAGGAACGGCCCTCCCATATCCAGAGTCTCCAATCCTGGTCCTGCATAATCAAGGGGTCTATATGCCAAGTATTCCCTTGCAGCCCTATAATGCGAAGGCGCTGCTAGGGAAGCTAGGGGTTGATCACGGCCTCTCTGCTCTGTAGGCGACTGTCATCAGTGATGGAGAAGAAGTGTACCGAAGAGTCCAAGAAGAGGCCTGCCACCACCAAAGGAATGCCTCGTGGAGTGAACTGTCCTAGCCACCTCTCATCTCCCGGGAAGAGCTGTCCGGCGGTGCCTACGGGAATCCTCCATCCTGCAGGGATGGCAGCATCAATCTCCGCTCGCCGAGCCTCGATCCCACGTGCCATACCTACTGCTGCTGCCAGCTCGCCTGGGCTCATCTGACTGTAGACGTCCTCCAAACCCGAAACGAGCGCGCGGGCCCACGCGCCCAGAGCGCCCAAGGGATATGGGATCTCTCTCCAAGCTGACGACCTGTATCATCTGTCACCTGGCTGCTCCAGATCAAGGGCTGTCTGTCTGTCTCCTCTCCGCAGCTAGGGGGAACCTGGGAAAGGCTGTGTCGCAACTTCCTCCAGACCGAAATAAGGCTACGGAGGAAGGGGGAACGGGGCTGAGTCAAAGGAGCTGAAGTGAAGATCCATCGGATAGAAGGCTACCAAACACCCCCTCTCTGGGGAGTACACCCACTGAGACCATGCTGTAGCAAGAGCTTCCACGTCTGTCCTCCTGGGGTCAGACCGCGGATGACTAGCTTGCCAAGAAGTGCCTGACTCTGTAGCTCTGGATCTATGATGCCGAGGCCGCCCTCTGCCTGGGGGAGAATGACCGTCTGCCAGGCGACCCTAGCTCTGGTGGTGCCGGAACCGTCTGAACTAGACCATAGGAAGTTCCGCACTAGTCTCCTCAGCTGACTCGAGAAACACCAACAAGAGGCCACATACCAAGCAGTGGCAAGAAGGACCTGGTTGACAACAAGGGCCCTGCCTGCCAAGGAAAGCCGAGCCGTGCTCCAGAAAGCAAGCTTCCGTCGTATGGAGGCTAGGACCGGCAAGAACTGCTAAGCCGGTGTGATGTCCAGGCCTACCTGGAATCCCAGGTAATGTGTCGTCTATCCTCTAGGGATCCAGCGAAGCCCCAAGAAAATACCCCACTGTGAGCTGGCTCCCGGATCCGTAAGAAAACCAACTGACTTATGCCAGTTGATTTTCGCCCCAGCCGCAAGGCAAAAAATCTCTAGGGACAGTCTCACTCGCTCTAGTGACTCGACATCATTCTGCACATATAGGGCTGTGTCGTCTGCATACTCGGAGTCCAGTAGCTCGGCATCCTCTCAAATAGGGAGACGCATCCCGCGAAGACCAGTGGTACGAGCTCGAAGGAAGTGTGTCATGGCCTCCGCAAAAAATAGGAAGAGGTAGGGCGCTAATGGACAGTCCTGACGCACCGAACGCTCGAGTGTGAATCTCTCCCCCATCCTGTTGCTAATGATAACCCGACTGGAGGCCGATCTGTAAAGGCTAGCAATACCTCTGATCCACTCGTCCGGGAAACCGAACCGAGCGAGTGTACCTTCCAAGAAGGACCAGTCTACCCTGTCGTACGCCTTCTCAAAGTCGAGAAGGAGTATGGCAAGGTGCTGGCCACTGTGCTGGGCCCATTCCGTCGCCTCTAAGAAAGTGAAGATGTTGTCCAAGATGCTGCTATCTTGGACAAAACCAGTTTGGGTGTCATGAATCAAGTCGTGTAGCAGGGGGCCGATGCGACTGCTGATCATCTTGGCGAGGATTTTGTAGGCGGTCGGGAGAAGGGTGATTGGGCGCCACTGTCTGATCTCCTGGCGGTCCCCCCCTTTGGGGATGAGGCAAATCAGGCCTGTCGCAAGGCTCTCTGGCATCTGCCCACTGGAGAAGATGTGCTGAAAGGCTGCGAGCAGGGGCCGGTGGATCTGCTCCCAGAAGGTGGTGAAGAAAGCTGTAGAGAGGCCATTCTCACCTGGGCATTTCTGCCCATCAATAGCACTCACCGCATCCTGCATCTCCGCAACAATGAAAGGTGCGAGAAGAGTGTCGCTCATGCTGGGCTGCACGAGTCTCGGTGTAGATCTCCACACCTCCTCCCTGCAAATGCGGCCACGAGGGTCTGGGGGATCCTGCTGGAATAATGATCTGTAGAAGTCTATCACCAAGGCCCGGACCTCATCTGGATCTATCCTGACACTACCATCCTGCGCCCTAAGAGAACGGAGCTGTTCCCCTGCTGACCTCTGTCCATGAGTCCTGAAGAACTCTCTGCACATCCTGTCGCCTTTCCTAGCCCAGAAGGACTTGGAAGCATGAAATGAAAACTCTGAGCGACGCTGGGTGATCTCCTCTAGCATGGCTCGGGCCCGAACCTCCTGTTGTCTGAGCTCCTCAGAGCCTGGAGAAGACTGCTACATCCTCTGAATCGAGGCGAGATCACGTCTGAGACCCCTCTCCCGCGCCCAACATCGCTGTCTGACCTGAATCGCCTCCTGCTGGCAAATGCGGCTAGACTCAGCAAGCGCCTGAGCTACCTGTGCTACCATATCCCTGGTAGGGTCCCACTCCTGCTCCCAAAGGTCCACTATCCTGCTGTGAACCGCTGCTCTGGTGTAGATGGAATCTGGGATCCGGCATGAACGTGGAGGTGAGGACTGAGAGGCCGAGTCTAGGACTAGGATAACTGGGGCATGGTCTGAAAGTGTCGTCCCTGGAACCACTCCTGACTCTCCTCCTCTGCCAAGCGCCCAATCACTGACATAGAAAAGGTCCAGCCGCTCCAGGAGTCTGCCTCCCTCCCTCCTGTAACCCCAAGAGAAGTCCAGACTCCCAGGCCATCTGCGAAAGGAAGGCTCCCTCCAACTGTCCCGACCTCCCACTGCAAAGAGGAAGGAGTCCCAATCTGCCTGAGCTATACCGAGGAACTCTGGGCCCCGTCCCTGCTGATCCTCTAAGGTCTCAAGGTTGTTGAAGTCCCCTCCTACAATCCAAGAGTCCATCTCTGGCAACAGGTCTGTCAAGGATCTCCAAAAAACGGATCTACGTCTGAGATCAGACGGGGCGTAGATATTGAGGATGCCGATGCGGAATCCCTCAATATGCAGGCCCACCCAAAGCGCACGTCCTGGGATCAAAGTGCCAAAACCAAACACATGCTGAACTAGAGAAGCGTCGATGGAGGTACAAACACCCCCGCTTCTCCCCTGCTCGCCAATCGAAGGTTCCCAGTAGGTGTGGGAGCATCCTGTGAGGACCTTCCTACAGATACTAGTCTGTGAAGCCGAAAGCTTGTGTTCCTGTAGTAGAAGCACATCTACCTTTCCCACCAAAGCTGGCTGGAGCTCCTGTCTAAGCACCATCTTCCTGGGGCCACGGGTGCCTAATGAGTGGAACCCGTTAACGTTCCAAGAAATAATGCGTAAACTCATGAGGAGGGAAGGTGGGCCACAAACAGCTGTCTACTTGCAGTCGAAGTCGAAGTGGTCGGAGGATGTCCTGTGTGGAGACGAAGGCGCTTCTATGAAGGTTTCGAAGGAGAGGTCGGATCATCGGACCCATCCTCTAAAACCTTCAGCAGAGGGGAAAGGCCCTTCGTCCCGTGGTGGTAAGCTCTCTCTAACCAGCTCGACGCCTCTACCAAGGAAATGCTGTAGAAGCCCGCAACCTCTGAAGTCCTCCATGGGCGAAGCCCTTCCACGTAGGCCCACTCCAACGGTGGTCTAATAATGACCAGGAGTCGAAAACGTTTGGCGCTGTGGTGCCAATGCAGACGAACATCACCCTCCTGCCACTGCTGCTGAACAAGCTCCGCTGCTCTGCTACCAATCCAGTCCTGCACCTGCTCCTAGGTCTGGTCTCGTATCGTCTCCCAAACATTTTCATTCGTCCATTGCTCATTCCCTTCACTGGAAATAGTGAAGGAATAGCTAGGACCATCGTGCAGAGCCAGAATGGACACCTTACCCTCCGCCCCCTTGCGGAGGAAGAAGATGATGATGTCTAGGCATGCGGGAAAGGAGCCAATACCCGCTGCATCCAAGTAGTCCCAAGGACCTGCTCGGTAAAACTCCAATGGAAGAGCTCTAGGAGCAGCCCTTGGGCTTGGGGACGACAATGAGGAGTCTGAACCGGAGGGAGGGGTGCTGGCCACCTGTGGGGAAGGGCCTATCCCCGCCGTCGGGCCCGAAGGGATAGACGAGGGTGAGGTCTGTGCTGGCTTCGGGGCTGCAGGTGGCGCAAGTGGAGGGGGGGATTCCTTCTGTATCATGCTCGAGGAAGAGAGTGGTGCGGAAACCACTGGTGCAGGGGGGGGGTCCTGGAGGGGGTGGGGGTCGGAGAATCGAGGAGGAGGGGGGACGGGAAGGAGGGCGGGATGAGGGATGAGGGGGAGGCTGGCTGACCTTCTCCTTTCCCTTCTCCTTCCCCTTACCGGGCTGCTGATGAGTAGGGATCATTTGAGGGGGCTCTTGCTGTGGCTGGGAAGGTTTTTTGGGGCCTGCTTTATTGCCCTTCCGTTTTCGTTTGACTTCCGTCCAGCCTTCCCCTTCGGGAGGAGATGTCGCTGACTGGAGCGGAGTATCCTGAGCTGCCTGAACGGGGGTCTTCTGAGGTTCTGTACCCATGAAGCGAGGACATGAGCGAGCCTGGTGCCCAAAGCCGTGGCATCTCAGACACTGATTTGGGCGACCAGTGACCAGAATGCGCTGCATCACCACACCTGTGTCTGTCTCTATCTCGAACTCCGAGGGGATGCTCTATGGATCAAGGACTGTCACTTTGACACATGGCACCCCTTGGGCTGCCGCCGCATCAATGTAGGTGTCTTGCATAGGCCAACCAAAGTACGCCCCCAGGTCCTTGATGATCGGGCGAAGCTCGGTTGCGAGACCTGGGAAGATAAGGGTAACTGGGTGTCGAGGAATACGAAAGCGGGCATCAAAGTCCGCTACACTGAATCCCCTATACCAAGGGACCATGAGGATGATCTTCCCACCCATAGAAGTAGGGGATCGCCTAACCATGTCGCTCGCAGCCTGTGCTGAGGAGAGCTTAAGCCAGAAAATGCCCCGTCCCATGAGTGCAACCTCCTCAATGTGACTGTCCTCGAGGTAGAGGGTGGACTGCAACCAGTCTCCCTGATGTCTGCTCGTGAAGGGGAGTAGCCAATGACCCTCCCATAAATTGATGTCTGGGAGAAGTCCGTGGCGGCAAGGAGACCTGGTGCTCTGTCAATGTGACGCGATAGGATGATGGGAGGGGAGGGGTCCGTCTGGGCCACCGGCGGTTCCGAGCACGTAGCCGCCATATCGCTTGACTAACTGCGAACTCCCAAGGTGGGGAAGGGGAAGGAAAAGGAAGGGGGAAGGAATGGGGAAGCGGGGGAAAAAGGAGGAGAAAGAGAGGGGGGGAGGTGAGGTGAGCGGAGCGGAGCGAGGCGGGGGGGTGAGGTGAGGTGGGCGGGGCGGAGCGGTGCGAGGCGGGGTGAGCGGAGCGGGGAGCGGAGCGAGGCGGGGTGAGGTGAGTGGAGTGGAGATGGGGTGAGGTGAGTGGAGAGGGGGTGAGGTGAGCGGAGCGGGCGGGTGGCGCAGAGTGGAGCGGGCAAGGCGGGGTGGGGTAGGTGAGCGGAGCGGGGGTGAGGTGAGCGAGCGGGCGGGTGGCGAGGAGCGGAGCAAGACGAGGCAGGGTGGAGTAGGTGAGCGGAGCGGAGTGGAGAGGAGTGAGGTGGGGCGGGGTGAAGGAGCGTGGCGAGGCGAGGGGAGGAGCGACGAGCGGGGGAGCGACGATGAGGAGGGGGGGAGGGGGAGCGAGGCGGAGAGGAGGAGGAGCGTGGCGGAGAGGAGGCGGCTGGCTGCGCGGCAACAGCTAACGGAGGGAGAGGGAGGGGCCGCGCAGCATGCGAGGGGGGGGTTAGACGGGGCACGAAGGGGAGGGAGGGAGCTCGCAGGAGCTGGGAGCGAAGTCTACATAAATAACTGTTCAATACTTTTAGTGTGTTCTAGAGTAGTACTATACTACTTTATATTCTAGAGTGCCATGTGTCACTATGGGACTCATCCCATATACATTTGACACTCAGAGTGTGTGTGCCTATCCTATAAAAGCATTGTACTTTCATTGTTATAATCATCAAGCCTCATGCCTTCCTTGATCATGTAAGTACTTTGCTTGGTTGTATATTTCTTTCTCGCATTATTTCATTTCCATTATGCTTTCCTAGTCTTGCTTTTCCTTTCCATTCCATGTCTTGCATCTTCGAACAATGATGCAAGACTGAAAGAGTGTTTGCAAATCTTGTTGCTTATTTGGATGATGCAGGATGAATGCCCTGGCTTCCACCATGCTAATATTCCTCTAAAACACTTAGCGTGCTATTATCTATGCTGACCGGGAAAATGATTTCTCATACAAAATGTCACAATCAGGTTTTTTGTGCATGGGCAATGGCATCTATCCAAACTACTGAAGAGCTTTTTGTAAATCACGGGGGTAGTAAATTCCACTAAATTATGTGAAACCAATAAAACACATCAAGTTGAAGAGCTAAACACGGCGATCCCAATCCTAAGCAATATCAAGAAACACCCAAACACAAGGAGAATCATGCCACCTCATTCAAAGCAGATATCACTATCATCTACTCTGGAGACTCTAGGTAGGCCTTCCTGCTCTAGCCCTCACCCGTACAAAGCACTCTTAGCTCCTAAAATCCACCATTGCATACATTGCAACATGATCCAACTCAATTAGCTTGCCTATGAAAAAATCCTTCCTTCGAAGATGCTCCTCCCGGAGCTCCCTCGTAGCCTCTCCACCAGCCTCTCTATGGCCACCCTCTCGCAGCCCCTCGTAGCCTCTCCGCAAGTCCCTTGTAGCCCATCCACCAACCCCCACGCCCCTGTCTCTCTCTCACCCGTATGAGCTCTCAGCTCCCCCTCTGTGCACCCGTTGATAAGGAAAAAAAAGGAAAGACAACTAGTAATTATGTACTTCACCACGTCAGATAGCTGAGACTTCATAGGGATCAGCTGCAATGTGGGCTCGTAGATGATGAGCTTATGAACCAGGTTCCAGAGCATGTGTCTTTGTATTAGGCACCGAGACAAACCCCCCCACAAAAACTGACTGAACATGGATCACACAGACTCAGAGAGAGCCAAAAGACTACACAGCCCGAAACAGATAAACTTAGAACTGAACTGAACTCTCTCCCAAAACTCAGAGAACAGTCAGCCTCAGAATACTATAAACCCACAGCCCACACTCCAAGCTTCCATCAAGGACAACAGGTTGTAACTCCCACAAAGCTGCAACAGCGCCACCAACAGTCCTTCTCTATCAGTACCCAAAAATCTCCCACGATCAAATCAGCATAAGATCACAACCATGTCAAAGAGGCTTCCAATTCCTTTAGGATAGCTTCTCTTCCCTTACAAAGCAGAAGATCAGTGATTGACGAACATCTACAGCAAGCATCAATCTCACGTTCTTCCACGAAGAAAGAAAGAAAGTTTATTAAAGTCTTCGGGAGACCGTGAAGGTCTATGAGACTAAAGATAACTGATACAATGAGCATAATGGTGGCGGTCTCAAAACGGGCCAGCCAACCGTTTCTACAAAAAAAGAGGTTATGAAGGACAGTGTGTCTAGTCCTGATAGAAAAAATATGTGTCTACCTCCAGATGATACAAAAAAGAAGGGGGGGGCACCAAAAATGGGGCAGAGGGGGGAGGTATAATATATATGTGCAGGTGGTGATCATCAGAGACCAATCATAGAGGGGCCATCAAATGGGAGGCCGGAAAAAACCCTGCGATAGATGATTGGCCTCTGACGTCACGTGGCCTAGTCGAGCTCGGTCGTCGGGGCGGCGGGTGGCCCTGTGGATGAGTGCCCAGCTCCTTTAGGACAACCATCATCGATGAAGGTCACGTTCCATTGCCCTTAGCCTGCAATTTCTTCGTCCCTCTATCTCTTGCATACGGAATTCATGGAGTCTCTGTTGCTAAGATTGCTGCATCGTAGTGCCACCAACAGTCCTTTAGATGATCTTCTGTGCATCAGCTCATGTGCAAATGACGACCGTCCTGCCTATGTGGTAGCCATGCTCAGCCAACTACAAACAGCTCGCTATCTCTGGAGATCTCCAGCGCCAAGGTCTTCTCAGCGCACACAAGCTCACAAACTCCCTTACGTGAAGATAACCAGCAGCGTCCGCGATAGCCCTTCTCTCCCATTCAATCTGAATTCACCACGTAGCTGTAACCCCGGAGCACCCAGAGCTTATCCTTTCCAAACCTGGAGTCCCTTTGTGCCAAGCATGCAGTCAGAAAAATCCCCATCACGTACGTAGGCCTTCACTTGATGGGCGCTTAGCCTTTCGCTTATGCACACCCTCTCTTTCGTCTACGAGACTCTCCAAATCTGGTCGTCCAGCCTTCTCTTCAAGGAGCCCCCCTTGCATCGTAGATCTTTCCAGCGTAAAACCAAATCAGCTCCCACGTAGAATTTACCACTCTTCCATTTAAAAAATGCAAATATCGCCCCAAGGCACATTAAATGCATATTTTGGACCTTTAGTCACACAATTCCCACACACATTAGCATGCACATTAAAGCTTGCATGTACCCCGTACACACACATGAAAAGCCCCTTGACATCACCAGAACATATCATATTCCTGTAACATGCAAGTGCACATTGACTCAGGAAAATATAAAAAAACCCTTCATAACTTGACTTTACATGACCCTAAAAACATTTCATTTGACCACACACTGGACACCCTTGCTCTGGAAGTCTGGTACAACCACATTGCATTTCATCATTTCCCATGAAGTCCCTACAAAACATACTTTATTGTCTCAAAAAACTATACATTAGTCCATCATGCTTGTGAAAGAAAATCCACAAATGCAAAAAGCCCACACCTACCCTAGATGTGTACAACTATGTGCCTACCTACAGCTATATACAGTGCTCAAAAACTTGATACAGGTTTTGTCCTATCATTTTGCCCATCCCCAAGTCTGCAGACATTCATGTCTGGCATATAGGGATATATAAGATTTGCATTTCTTCAGAGATATACTCATCCATGAGGTCTTCCAGCTTGTCTGGTTTCATCACAGTAGGTCCACAACTGCCTATACTCATGATCCTATGAAAGTATTTCTTTAGTCTGAAGCCATTGACTCTATTCTTATGCTGCTGACCATCCAAATCCTCAAGTTGATATGAGCCATTTTTGAATTTCTTTGTCACACGAAAAGATCCATCCCATTTGGTCACGAATTTCTTCTGGAAGATAGAATCCAGACTACTGTTGTATCTCAAAACTAGATCACCCTCCTCGATTTTCTTATCCCTGAATTTCCTGTTTGCTCTCTTTTGATTCTCCTCTTGAATTAGAGCATAATGTTCCACCGCCTTTTGTCTGTCTAGTTGTGCTTCCTGCAAATCCAATAACCGGTTCTGGAAAGTAGAATTTGAATCCTCGTTTATCTTCATTAACATCTGTAGTGCAGGAATTTCTACTTCCAAGGGTAATAGAGCTTCTTTCCTGTAAACAAGATGAATTGGTAAAAACTGGGTGCCTTCTTTTACTGCAACTCTGTAAGCCCATAAACTCCAGTGCAAAGCAAGGTCCCACTCCTTCTCATGTGTTCTCATGATCTTTCCCATGATATTAGTACACACACCATTAAATTTTTCAGTCATCCCATTACATTGAGGATAATAGGGACTTGCATATCTGTGTTTAATCTTCAGCTTACCACATCATAAATCCATCAGTTCACTCCTGAAACCTGGACCTCTATCAGAAAGCAACTCAAGTGGCACACCAAATCTACAGCAAATATCCTCATACACAAATTTACATACAGATTTCGCATTGACAGCCCGTACTGCTCGTGCTTCAGCCCATCTCGTCAAATAATCCATAGCTGTCAGCACATAACAATTTCCCCTGGCTGTCATGGGTAGAGGACCGATGGCATCTATTCCCCATTTCTCAAAAATATTATAAGCAAGCATGATATTTCTGAGTTCTGGATGTACGAACACTGTAGGCATGACCTGCACCAATGTCTTATGTCTCTCTGGAGGGATGGCCACACATACCCTTCTGTAAGTATTTTCCTCAGCATGATTTTGAAAGCAAAATGTCCTCCACATACTCCCTCATGATTAGCTTGTAGAATATGAAAAACTTCCTCATGCCAGGGAATTCTTCTAAGCACCAGATCAGCCCCTTTCATGTAAAGAACATCATCTATCAGACAATAATAAGTACAGCTTTTAATAAATCTGTATTTTCTTTGTTTCGGAACTTCTTCAGGCACTTTACTAGTTAACAGGAAGCTTTCCTCACAAGCCAATGTCTCCCTTCCTTTGTATAAGGGCTCCTGCACTCCTACTGCATCAACATAAGCTGCTGTAATTTCCTGCGCAGCGTCATGTGCATTTACATTCTTACCTCTTTCAATATGCTGGAGTGTCCAGGCATCCAATCGATTTAACAGTTTCTTCACCACGCTTATCCATCTCTTCAAATGCCTTCCAGACACCTAAAATTTGCTTCACAACCAACAGAGCATCTCCCTTAATCATGAGTCTCTTTATACCTAGACTAATGCATACTTTCAAACCTTCGAAGAGGGCTGCATATTCAGCTTCATTATTACTGCTGGCTTCGAGCTGAATTCCCATTTTCCGAATCTCCTTTCCTCCAGGATCATAAATGACAATTCCTCCTGTACTTTTATTTAAACTTTTTTTGTAAGATCCATCAAAGTGTAAAACAAATGCATCCTCTAGTACTTTTTCTTCATTCATGTCAGTGTTCTTCTTCACATCTTCAACTAAAATAGGTCCTTCCTTATAGGTGAGGAGATCGAGGAGATCAGCCAAGGAAGCTCTGGTAGGGTTCTCAACCAAGAAGGTAAAAGAGTACTCTTGTAACTCTACTATCCATTTAATCATGCTCCTGGAGATGTTTGTACTATTCAACATATGAGGCAGTAGTGAACATGAGGTAAGAACCACAAAAGGCCTAGACAATAGATAAGACCAAAATCTCCTACAGGCATACACGAGGCTAGCCAGGTTTAATTCAGCCGCTGAATACTTCCTCTCTACTTCACTCTTCACCCTGCTGGCATAATAGACTAGCCTCATATATCTGGAACCCTCTCCCTGCTGCAAAAGGATAGCACCAATAGCATCTGGTCCTACAGACGGATTCACATAAAAAGTCCTAGAATAATCTGGTGGCTTTACACTCGAAATATGAGTCAAGGATTCCTTAATTGCCTCAACCACCTCTTCACTCTCTGTCATCCACTTCAGAGGCTCAGATTTTACCACCTGCTGAAGAGGATACAAAATTTGAGATAACATATGAATAAATCTCGACAGATACTTCACCTTCTGGAGAAAGGTATGCAACTGCTTGGTATTCTTAGGAGAGGACAGCATAACTAAAGCTTTTACTTTACCTGGATCTGGCTCAATCCCATTCTCAGAGACAATATGCCCCAATATTTTAATGCTGGTCTGAGCTGACTGAGTCTTCTTAGGATTTAATTGACCACCATTATTATCAATCTCATAAAATACTTGATCCAGCTTGCCACAATGCTCCCTTCTTCCACTGTAGACACAGATGTCATCACTAAACACTTTACAAAATTTATCCAAGAAAGGTGATAAAATCATATCTGAATTCTCCTGATAGTGCGAGGGGCCATTGGTAACTCCAAAAGGCATTTTCCTGTAACAAAAACAGCCCCAAGGGGTAATGAAGGTAGTCTTGATTTGATCGTCCTGGGCTATGGCTATTTGGAAGTACCCTGAATATCCGTCACACAAGCTGTACATTTCATGACCCGCCACTTTATCAAGAATATCATCCAAAAAAGGCAAAGGATAGTGGTTTCTCTTTGTCACTGCATTCAAAGGTTTGTAATCGACACAGACTCTCCATTTGTCTACACCTTTTGGCACTATGACCACAGGACTTATCCAATCAGAGTGAACTACAGGATAATTCCTTCATCACTTTCTGAAGTCACCGAGCTCTCATCCTCACTGCTGGTTTCACTTCTCTCTTCCTCTTCACTTGCTGAATCTGAAACTTCAGCCCTGCTTACCATATCAAAATTCAATTTCTTCCCATTCGTATGTACAGAAAAGATTCCTCTCTGCCAATTCTGAATTGCACCTACCTTCCTCAACCACGGCCTTCCAAGAATCAAAGGATAGGCTCCCAACCCCGCAGGCATCACATGACAATCCACTTGACATGAAACACTGAATGCCTCAACCTCCAGGCCAAGTACTATCCCTAAAGTCTTCACCTTGGAGTGGTTTGCCATTCTGATGCGATAACTAGAGGAGCGGGATATCTTCAGTCCTAATCTCTCTACACAAGCCTGGGTAATCACACAAATCTGTGCACCCCCATCTATATAGGCCTCTCCAAAACCCTTTCCTTTATGCCAGGCTTCTACCCAGGCTTCTACAGCAGGTAAAAGATCTGGCAACAGACATCAGCTTAATTGTACCTTTATGAGAGTTCTTCTTTGCTGGATTTACAGCTCGCCTCCATTCTTTTTTAAGCTTTGGGCAAATGTAATGTCCGGTTTCCTCCCTGAAAGATCTTCCACCAAATCATAATCTCCCTGCTCCTTCCCCATGGGATAATCTGCAGTTCTATACTTCCTTCTGGGCTTCCTGCTCTTCTTCTTTTGGTAGGTCATCATCTCCTCAGACTGCTTCCCCTTCTTTGCACTCGGACCAACCTCCTCTTCTCTATCTCTCTTCCCTAATGGCATGACATCTTTAACTTCCTCCAACTCCAACAAGCCAAATGTAACTGCCTTACCTTTCCCTTTCTCTTCTGCAGTGACTTTATGGATTCCAGAGGTACTAGGCTGACCTGCATCTTTTACTTCTACACTATGATCATTCACCCTATTATTTAACCTTGTTGGCAATGGATAAACATCACCTCCAGCACGAGGAGGCTTATCACAGTGTGTGCTGTAATGTCCCCACTCTCCACAATTAAAGCACTGGACACAGGGTGCAAATGACCCTTGACCTCGTCCTGCCTGCCACGGGCCTGAATTATTTGAAGAAGGCATGCTGCTTCTACCATAACCACCCGATGATCTACCTCTTCCCCTACTGTTCATCAAATTCAAACTCAAACTCTTCATAAGCTCCGACATTTCATGAATTTCCTCTTTTATATTCTCCTCCTTCCTGACTTCAAGCTTCTGTATTTCTTGCTTCACGTGAGAGATAATTTCAGGCACATGCTGAACCATTGGCATCTCCGGCATCATTTGTGACAATCTTATCTGCTTCCTCTCCTTCTCTTTTGCTACCCTGAGAGCATCCTCATAAGTGACCAGCTCTTTACATTCAATCTTTATCCTAATCTCCGGCTTCAGACCAGCAACAAGCCTATCCTTTTTTATGACTCTAGGAGGAACTTCAGGTAATAAGGCCACCTGCCATTTATTCCACAACACAGTGAACTTACCGACATACTCATCCACTAGCTGAGTCGGCTGTTGCTGCAATAAACATAGCTCTCTCCAAATGCCATCAGGATCTCTAACACTCCTGTCCCCAGCAGGATCGCCAAAAAGATGATAAGGAAAAAAAAGGAAAGACAACTAGGAATTATGTACTTCACCACGTCAGATAGCTGAGACTTCATAGGGATCAGCTGCAATGTGGGCTCGTAGATGATGAGCTTATGAACCACGTTCCAGAGCAGGTGTCTTTGTATTAGGCACCGAGACAAACCCCCCCACAAAAACTGACTGAACATGGATAACACAGACTCAGAGAGAGCCAAAAGACTACAAAGCCCGAAACAGATAAACTTAGAACTGAACTGAACTTTCCCCCAAAACTCAGAGAACAGTCAGCCTCAGAATACTATAAACCCACAGCCCACACTCCTAAGCTTCCATCAAGGACAACAGCTTGTAACTCCCACAAAGCTGCAACAGCGCCACCAACAGTCCTTCTCTATCAGTACCCAAAAATCTCCCACGATCAAATCAGCATAAGATCACAACCATGTCAAAGAGGCTTCCAATTCCTTTAGGATAGCTTCTCTTCCCTCACAAAGCAGAAGATCACTTATGCACACCCTCTCTTTCGTCTACGAGACTCTCCAAATCTAGTCGTCCAGCCTTCTCTTCAAGGAGCCCCCCTTGCATCGTAGATCCTTCCAGCGTAAAACCGAATCAGCTCTCAGCCGCCATCTTCACGTAGCTCCAGCTCACAGTCCAGAAGCTCCGCTTCATCCTTTCACGTAGCCACCTTGCATGTGCACATTATTCCCTTCCAGATTTTCCAGCCACGTCATCATGTAGAATTTACCACTCTTCCATTTAAAGAATGCAAATATCCCCTCAAGGCACATTAAATGCACATTTTGGACCTTTAGTCACACAATTCCCACACACATTAGCATGCACATTAAAGCTTGCATACACCCCCGTACACACACATGAAAAGCCCCTTGACATGGACACCAGAACATATCAAATTCCTGTAACATGCAAGTGCACATTGACTCAAGAAAATATTTAAAAACCCTTCATAACTTGACTTTACATGACCATAAAAACATTTCATTTGACCACACACTGGACACCCTTGCTCTGGAAGTCTAGTACAACCACATTGCATTTCATCATTTCCCATGAAGTCCCTGCAAAACATACTTTATTGTCTCAAAAAACTATACGTTAGTCCATCATGCTTGTGAAAGAAAATCCACAAATGCCAAAAGCCCACACCTACCCTAGATGTGTACAACTATGTGCCTACCTATAGCTATATACAGTGCTCAAAAACTTTATACAGGTTTTGTCCTATCACCGTATGCTCCCCGTCTACTCCTCGTTTGCTCTCAGCCGCTCAACTGCCCCGCTTAGCCGCTTAGCCTCCTCGTCGCTCCCTCCCATAGCCTCTCCACTGCCCTCTCTCCCGCTAGCCTCTCCGCTCCCTCCCGCCCCGCCCCTCGCCTCTCCACCCTCCACCTCCTGCATTTTTTTTTCCTTCTCTCTCTCACCTCCTGCATTTTTTCTCTCTCTCACTCACCTCTTTTTTTTTCTCTCACCTCTTGCATTTTTTTTTCTCTCACCTCCTCCCCCCCTTCCCTCCTGCAATCCCTTCTTTGCTGCCTCCCCCATAATGAGTGGCAAAGGGGGGTGAGGACAGGGGACTAGGCAGGAGACCCTTCGGTTCAATTTTACATACGCGAGGAGATGGGGAAGGGGAACGCTGACAAGGGGAAAACACAAAAGCAACTCAGTCTGGAGGACTTCAACAAACGCAGCAACTGGAGCGGTTTGATCGTGGACAGCACCGCGGCCCAAAACAAGGGGGCCCACCCGAAGCCCATGCCGCTCACCACATCCTCGACCTCTATGGTTACCACCACTATTTCACCACCATCATCCGCCTCATCATCTATGCCACCTCTCTCCTCTCCCTCTCCTACATCATCATCACAGGTCTCCTCTCCGGTAGCCTCACCACTAGCCCCACCGGCCACGGCTCCACAGTACTTTTCCCTTGTATCACCTCTACCTCTCAGTCAGCCACCCTTCAGCACCCCGTCCGGCCTCGCTACTCCTACATACCACTCCCCCGCCCAGATCACCTTGTCCCCACCCTCAGTACAACCTCAGCAGCCCACCTTCATTCCAACCCCTCTCGAGATCCAGTTCCCACCTGGACCAAGATATCTTAGGCCCCCACCAGATGCTTGGGACTCCTTATTAGCTGAGATACACAACATCCGGGCCCGTCAGGCAGAGCTCACACATTACACTCAGGAGCAGGCCCGATACACCCAGGAGCAGCCCCGCATTATACACGAGCAGGGTACCCTTATCCAAGGGCTCAGACACGACATCACACAGCTTCGAGAGGAGCTCGCGACCCTGAGAGCAGTGCCTAGAGGGACCCCAGTGACAGAGATGGAGGCACAGATAGCCACGATACAGTCAGCTGTAGCAGAGACGACTAGGTGGGTGGACGTGGCGAAATGGGAGCTCGCAAAGACAACCGTTTCAACCGCCCTACAGGAGCAACAGGAGAGGGCTTCGAAGGCCTTCAACATTTGGATAAGACGGATCATGCGAGATAGCACCAGCACCACTACGACGCCCATGGAGGAGGCAATCACCTTTGTGACCACCACCATGGGGGTCCTCGACCATGGCATAGAGGGAGCATGGCGTGTTGGGAGAGACCCCAACCGAGAGCAGCCCCTAGTTATTCGCTTCAGTACATGCTCGACTAGCGACACCCGACGCCGAGATACTCTACGAGAGCATCCCACCCTGTCCATGGATGAGGATTTGACACCACTATAGATTGAGGAGCGACGAGTTCTTCTGTAGCAGCGGGATGTTGCCCGCAAGGAGGGAAAATGGGCCGTGGTCCAAGATGGTAGGTTGTTGACCGACACCCGTCGGGCTCCCACCCGTACCCGCTAGGGGGACAAGGCCTATGAGACTCAAGTTTCCGAGACCCTAGCCTGCACCATTTGGAACTGTAATGGTACCTTATGGTCAGAGACCCAAGGAACTTCTCGGAGTCTTACACAAGACGAGACATAGTCTTTTACACGGAGACACACTAGAGCCCAGAGCGTCCACTACCAATAGTCAGTGGCTACACACGGGAGTCAGCCTTCAGGGATGAGATGAGGGATATAGGAGGAGTTGGAGGATCAAGCGGGGTCGCAGTATTGTACAGGTCTTCCCTCGCAGGCTACTCCGGATGTTCGTCTTTGTATTTTATGGAATATGATGCTGTTGAAAATGGGGAGAGGGTGAGAGACACATGATTGGAGACAAGAGCTGAGGCTCTAGGACTGTAGGACACTCCTAGGACTCTAGGACCACACACACTAGGACTCCGATTCCAACAAACCTCCCTTCGGAGCTTCCGGAGGGACCGGTTGCTCACTTACCGGGATCATCATCAGGATTCTTCTTTATGCAGATGATGTGGCACTCTTGTCATCCACACCCGAGGAGCTCCAGCGACACCTAGATGCACTGCAAGCTTTTTGTTTATCCCATGATTTGGAGGTCAACCTTGGCAAGACCAAGGTCATGATCTTTAACACCTCTCGAGCAAACATGCAACGGAAGCAGTTCACTTTCGACGGGTCACTAGTTGAGATCGTATCCTCATACACTTGGGATCTTCTTCGGCCCGATCTTCACAATGAGGCTAGTGATGCAGGCCAGACTGAGTAGGGGATACGCCTCACTGGCTTGGCTAGAGAGACAATGCTTCCACTCCCACTTCCAGGACCCTCGGACCAAGGCTCTTCTCTTCGACTCCTTGGTCTAACCAGCCGGTATGTATGGCAACCCTTGCTGGGCACCTGACATGTCAAAGATAGAGTGGACACAGGTGGAGCGCCTGCAGATCCTCATGCTCTCGTGGATGATCTGGGGGAAGCCATATGTACCACATCACATCATTCAGGCTGAGTTTGGTGCTTCTCCACTCCAGCTAGATGCAACCTTTCAGACCATCACATATCTACATCGGGTTAGATCATATGGGGACTGCACATCAGGGAGACAGAGGTTGCCATGGTTGGCTCTCGATTCCTCCATGAGGTTGGTAGCAGAGGGAGATGAGCAATGCTGGTATGCACGGACTCACAGATGGTTTGTGAGACTAGGGTTTCACATCGATAGGATACCTCCTTTTCAATACAGTTTAGATGCCCCTCTGGTACTCCCACCCACCATCCCGATCAGGCCACACACCAACCACATCATTCAAGAGGATCTCCTGCAGCTACACACTTGTAGGACCTGGTTGGAGATGAGGGAGCTTCTAGTGAAGCTGAGTTTCTACAGAGATTATTGTCTTTGTATTTCGAAGAAGGGATTCATCACACCACCGCGGGGTACACTGAGCTTCATATGCCCCACTCACTACGGATCTCCATCAGACAGTTTCGAGTATCATCACACCGCCTCCGCATAGAGAGCAGCAGAGCAGAGGGGATCCCTAGGGAGCATCGCATTTGCATATTGTGCGACTGTCAGGAGGTTGAGCCGGAGGAGCATTTTATTTTCAGGTGCCCAGTGTACTACGAGATCCGAGGTCGTTCCCACTGTCTCTTCAGAGACGGCTTCGGGCTCCTTTCCAGATTTCTCGCCTACCCAAATCAGAGATGCCTCACAGCCTTCATTCACGAGGGGGTCCGACACAAAGAGTACTTACTCAGGCGACGGGGCTTGACCACATCATCAGACACCTCTCAGAGCAGGATCACAGAGTTCTTCCCATCGAGTGACATTGATCATCCAGTCTCTAGCCGTAGACGTGACAAAGACCCCGACCCGACGACTGCAACACGACACACGAGACATCGAGGAGACACACAGATCACTGTGGGGGACCTCCCATCATTGTTTAGACCCGGGATACGTTCCGCGGGAGTCACGGGGGCTCTGGTCTTGCGTCGAGCCTCGTCCAGGAGACCGAGATGCACGGCACCCCTTGATAGACGCCAGCGTCCCATCACCAGCTACGCACCAGCCAGGGCGACATGACATACGGAGGATTCTGCTCCGCTCCAGTCTTTTTCTTTTCATTGTCACAACCAGACGTATTTGATTATGTATGATCAGAATAACAGGAGGGGCGCTCCAGTCTTTTTCTTTTCATTGTCACAACCAGACGTATTTGATTATGTATGATCAGAATAACAGGAGGGGCGCTGAGAATAACAGGGGAAGAAGGGCTGATCAGAGCAGAGAGCTAGGGAAGACTAGCTGATAGAGGTTGCAGGATTTTGTGAGAAGCAAGAGGAACAGGAACAACACACTGCTACATGGAGCAGACAAAGGCAGAAGGGGTGATTCAAGCAGAGAGCTAGCAGACCAGCTGATAAATTACGTGAGGAGCAAGAGGCAAATAAAGAGCATACTACTATAGAACAGGACGGGGACTCAGAAAACAGAGGCAGAAGAGCATGATTAAGGTAAGGCAGAGATCTAGAGCAGAGCAGCTAATAGAGGTTGCAGGATGTCAGAATGGAAAGGATCCAAGTCTCTCCATCTGGTGCAGACAGAACCACACCATCATTTAACCCAGAGCTTTTATTCTGCTTGCAAAACATGTCACTTGGTATTTTCAAGATTAGGAGATGTATTAGGCACTCTCAGCAGCTGCATGACATCATTAGATTTTGGTCTCATAGATCCTCTATGTGCATAGACTGCTTAAAGAAAGAAATGAGTCCATACAAAGTCTGCAGCTTTGGTATATTCGCTATTTGAGGAGAAAGGGTTCCAGTGAATTCCTGTCCTGCAAGGCTCCTGTAAGAATACAACAGTAAATCAAATAAAAAATCTTAATGT